>NW_010229520.1:0-17060 GCF_000690775.1 Eurypyga helias
AGCCCGAGCTGCCGGGCACACCCCCCGGTAGGCGGGGAAGAGAAGCAGGGAAGCAGAGCCATCCATCCGTCCCAGCGGGACCCGCCGGCTGCCCAGCTCGGGCCCTCCCGCGCCTCGCAGACTCCGGCCTGGGTAAGCACCAGTGCAGCACCACACCCCAGCATTCGACCCCCTCCCCCAAAAAGCTGCCCGCCTCTGGGCCCGGATCACCCACATACTCAAGAAAACCTTACCCCCCACGTTGTGTACAGCTGATGCTTAAACTGATTCTGGGAATAAATATCTCAAATAGTTCAGAGTATTTTTTATTTTACACTGCATAATATGGGATGACAAGTCTCGAAGGTGAGAATTCTTACCCAAGTAATGATTTATAAAACGCATTTGCAGTTCACTGCCACAGTGAAGACTTGCTTGGGGCACTCAATTGATGAACACTACCTTTAAATATTTTTTCCTTAAGGCAGCACGGATGATTTTAGAGTACGTGTTTTACGTGGTACTGTGACTGTCTTGACTTAATCGAGCTGCAAACTCAACCAGCGTTCTGGTAGGCCGCCCTGCCATGCCTTTTCGAAGATAGGGCACCTCGTCTTTATTCGCCATCACACCAGCTATATCTAAATGAGCCCAGTGAGAGGCAGTCACAAATTCCTTCAGGAATGCAGCAGCTGTGCATGCGCCTCCAGCTCTGTGGGAAGCAGAAACATGGCATTGTTTCTAAAGCAACACCAACATCACAAACATTAAACAAATACACTGAGAGAAAGGGGCACATGAAGGGTATCGGTACATCTTTTACCTGCTGTACTTCCCAATGTTACTCAGATCTGCAAGAGGACAGTCTGTTACTTGTTTTGTGTAATGTTCAAAAAGAGGCATTCTCCAAACTCTGTCTCCTGTTAAAATGCTGGCCTGAAAAAGAAACAAGGCCAATTTTGGCAACTGTTTTGTTTTTTTTTTCAACTGCATTTACAAGCCCTGGTATCATGCATGCTTATTTTTGTTCAGCTTTGATCAATCTGAAAATATTTAGCCCAGTATAATATTAGGTATTTAGAAATACATTGCAAAACAAAACAGTGAATTCTGCTTTTGAAGTACTTCAGTGTTACTCAAAAGGCAAAATCTAAAGACCCTGCCTTTTCCCACCCCCCCCACCCCCTTTTTTTTTTTTTTAACCTGAGAACACAAATCCTTCCCTTCAGGAACTTCCTTTAGCCATCACACTTCAGCCATTCATGAAGCCTCTCTTGAATTTCTGTTTCAGTGTTGTTAAGCAAGAGCAATTATCCTTTTAGCAATAACTAATTACTGCCACAAGTCCAGAACTGATGCATATATACATGCTTGAGATTATCATACAGTGAACTGCATGCACATATCAAACCTCACAGAAGAGCTACTAATTAATAGTAAAAATTATTTTCAAATAAGTACAGTACTAGCACCATTCCTACAAGATTTCAAGATGTAGTAACGTACCTTTTACATTTGCATGAACACTTTCAGTACTGGACTAAAGTTTCAATAACGACAGCTACTACTGCATTATTACTATGATTTAATAATAATCACAGAATGGTTGGGGTTGGAAGGGACCTTAAAGATCATCTAGTCCCACCCCCCCTGCCATGGGCAGGGACACCCTCCACTAGACCAGGTTGCTCAAAGCCTCATCCAGCCTGGCCTTGAGCACTTCCAGGGATGGGGCATCCACAGCTTCTCTGGGCAACTTGTTCCAGTGTCTCACCACCCTCTCTGTGAAGAATTTCTTCCCGATATCCAATCTCAATCTACCCTCTTTCAATTTAAACCCATCACCCCTTGTCCTGTCACTACAGGCCCTTATAAAAAGCCCCTTCCTGCTTCCTTGTAGCCCCTTCAGGTACTGGAAGGTGCAATAAGGTCTCCCCGGAGCCTTCTCTTCTCCAGGCTGAACAAGCCCAACTCTCTCAGCCTGTCCCCGTAGCAGAGGTGCTCCAGCCCTCTGATCATCTTCGTGGCCTCCTCTGGACTCGCTCCAACTGGTCAATATCCTTCTGATGTTGAGGGCACCAGAGCTGGATGCAGCACTCCAGGTGGGGTCTCGCCAGAGCAGAGTAGAGGGGCAGAATCCCCTCCCTCGACCTGCTGGCCACACTTCTCTGGATACAGCCCAGGATACGGTTGGCTTTCTGGGCTGCCAGCGCAAACTGCCAGCCCATGTCCAGCCTTTCATCCTCCAACACTTCTCCTCAGGGCTGCTCTCATACCAAACTCAGTAATGCAGACGGCCTACCTCATATAGGTGCGTCCAAAGCCAAGATGAGTTTGTGAACACTCCAGTTGCAGCAGACCCCAATGCAACATCCATGGCACCTACAGTCAAAGGAGAACCTGAGCTATTCCTCTACATTCTGACTCTTCACAGAGCTTTCCATTTTTTAAGTCCCGTTATCAATAATTTCTTAAGTCAGCAAAATCTAAAAAATTTGGTATCGCTGCATTTTTAAAATACTAAACATTGTTGAAATACTTATATATCTAGTAGGACCAGATTTCATAAAAATTATATTCTGTATTTCATGAAACTAGATTTTCTGTTCTCAGCTTGATGTTTCTTAGCAGTATTTCTAACATGATGTATTCAGCAGTAACAGTGTCTTCTCAAACATCTAAGTCTTATTGTTTCCATATAGAAAATATGAATGAATGGATGGACTTTTTCCAACTTACAGATCTCTACAATCTTCGAGCTGATACTTTACCTTTAGTGAATTTCACTTTCACAGATTTCTGCATGGCATAGGTGAATTTACTTTGAATGAAAATAATCCTTATCAAAATAATAAACCATGCCTAAACCAGAGGGATTACATATGTATTTATTTGATGCCACAGGACTGCTTCTCTAATGCCAACATTTAATCTTTAGTGAGATTTAAAAAAAAAAAAAAAAAAAGGAAGAAAGTATTTTAACAAAAAGATATGCTAAAGAAGTTTCTACAGGAGCTCTCCTCCTTCCTGGTTGGTGCCCAAGGATCTCAAACACAGAATAATCTATAGTGGGAATAAACTCCTTCTATCATGACCTTTACAGAGGAACACTTTTGCACAAACCAACGATCTTAAAATTGACTTCCCTTCTGTCTGCTGAAATTTTCCCCAGCATGTGAACTGGTAAACTGATGGAACATAATTTAAAGCACTAGTACAGAATATATGGAGAGGTAATCATTTTGCTCAGGATATTCATTAAGCAACACAGTGGACTCATGTCTGAGCTACTCTTCCATGTTTGCTCTCATTCCAGCTACAGTCCCCTCTCCCGTGACAGCTTGTTACTGCAGTTCATGAGATGCATACACAATGCTGGCTTTAAATTTAACATTATAGCCTCCTTCATATACAGCTGTAGAGATGAAACAATTTCAGTGCATTTTGTTATGCCTGAAAGTATGCAAACTGCACATAAACTAAGAGATGCTTCAAGTCAAACGAATTCTTGGGAAGATAACAGTGACTCTCCCATGACCTAGAATCATGGAGACCTGAGATACCTCTCATAATGGAAGAACTGGTGTCGATTAGGTCAGGGCTCAGGCACTCAGGAAGCTGTTCTCAAAGATGCTATTTTGGCTCCAGTGTGGCCAGTGCCATATGGATCTGGCAGGATTCTTCTACAATCACTACATCACACACCCCCAGAAGCTGGGAGGGCTCAGCTCAGAAATGGAAGCACTGGGAAACACTGTGTAGAAATAAAGTCTCCATAGGTTTTCCCACCCAGCTGGGCTGGCACAACTTCACCTCCATTGCTGAGGGTGTACCCTGCATGCCAGCAGCCTCCCCAGTCCAAGAGGTCCGGAGCAGCTGCACGAGTTGTTAGAGCATGAACTGTGATAGCTGTTGTCCTACAGCATGTAAAACCATCTGGGCTGCTTTCACATTCAGGTTGGCTTTATATGCACAGTGCAACTCACCCACAGCTCAGTCGATGACAGTAACAAGGAACTGACTTGCAGAACTAGCAGGGAAGGGAGATGGCTTACCTGTTAATGTTGCAGCGTTCACAATAGCCCTTGCATTAAAACCGTGGGCGTAACAGAGCGCGTCAGCTAACAGCAGTCTTCCTTCCGCATCGGTGTTATCTACCTTCAGGTGCAAAATCAGCAAAAACAGATTAACTACTGGAAATATCCCTTTCACTGGCTTATTTCTTACAATCTGATAGCAATTTAATATAATGTGTAAATGCACTGTCACAGACCCTAGGAACTACAGGTAATCAAAATTTACTCAAAATAATTTTTAAAAAGAAAATAAAGATAGTATTGAAACACAGTTATGTTTATAAAATAAAAGCATATCTGTGGCTGAGGTCAAGTCATCTTTCAGCACTGCAACCTCCTCCGCATGCTGGGCCTCTGTGCTGCTGGCTCCTCCACAGAGGAGGGATCTGCCCAGTGGAAACCACAAATGAGGAGAGGGTACCACAGAGAAGCACTGAGCCTGGCAACAGTTCCTTGTTACACTGCTTTCTTTTTGGATCTTGAAACTTTTTCCCTCTAAATAAAAATAAAATCAGTAGCCCCTTCTCTCCTTTCCCCTTTTCAGGGAAAATCCATGGCGAGTTCTGCAAGATTAGTCACATGACAGGCTCTGAGTGAGCTACTAGCACTTTCTGGCAAATTTCTCCTTGCTGGGGGAATACGTGCACAGTCTATTCCCCCAAAGCAGTGGGCAACTGAACTCAGTTTGGGAGAAGAGCCTCAAGAAACTGGAAAGTTCAGCAAGTCAAAGGTGGCTGAATCACAGAAATATTGGTCAAGCCATGTACTTCCACAGGAAATCAGCAGTCTACAGGACAATGACTTCCAGTACCATTTAATCTGTTAGATGAGTCTGGGAGAGTTTGGATGAAATAAATATGAAATCTGTATTCTGGGTACTGCTTTGGCAAGCTCCTTTTAACCAGCAGCCCCTGTGACTCAGAGTTCTGATTGTACAGAACAGCTTGGCAGGGCAAAGACCTTGACTATGCCAGGAAACTAATACGCTTACGCATTACTTCAGATAGCGGGGAAGTGTCCTGAAGGGTCTGCTGGAAGCAATTAATACGTTATTAACTCTGATGGAGAATCCGTATTTATGGGCATTGTAACAACTTCTTCAGCCAAAACAAGATTTTCTGGCATGTTCTGTAAACGACCATACTTTTCAGCTCTTCCTAGCAATTCACAAAAAATGCTTGATCTCTTCAATCTATATTTATATTTGAAAGAATCCTGTCATACGTATTTCTAATTAATAACCTGCTTCTCACACTTTTAAAAACTCTACATTTGCACTGCTTATGTTTTTAGAAGTTCTTTTCAAACACGTGCTCTGACTGCAGTCATAAAACTTGATTGATTAAACCAGTTCACTAAAGATATTCAAAATCCAAGTCTTGTGTGCATACCTGTATTGTTTTTCCGTTCTTGGCTCTAACTACATCCCCAGGCTTGTTTGCCTTACCGCTGGGCATATTTTCACAGAGGGGTGCCAAACCTCAGAGAGAAAAAGACGAGTGCATTACTAGTTTCTTTCTCAGAAAAGATATAGAAAAAACACTTATGAAAAAACCAAACATCTCCTTAAGAAAACAATATTATTCTTACATTGAATTTAGGCTCAAAACCCAAGTCTTCATGGTTACTGAAAGACACACGGCCCAGTTTCCAATTAGGGAAATTCCTCTGCATGTTGCAGCAGCACATCCTCTCACCTACACCATTTTACCATTAGGATTTGTTTCTACTTTACACCCAAACAAGTGAGATCAGAGGAGCAACAAATATCATCTTATGTCTTCCATATATAAATAGTCACATGTAAAGGGATTTCCTTCTTTCTGAAATTAAAACCGCCTCAAATGAACACTCTGAGCCATTCAAGCTCTGCTCACTGTAAATGAACATCATGCAGTGTCAAGAGGGGTCCAAGGATGCACCCTAAAACTCCAACCATAAGAGCAGCAAATAGAGGTGAACAAGAGTGAGGGTCAGCATCAAAGCTCCCACTGTGAATGGGCTAATGGGATGAAAGGCATTCCAGCATTCCTATGGAAATCTGCTCCTGCCACAAGGCATAAACGAATTGTGGACCATCACTTTTCAGTGGAATTATCTACACAGGCTTTTGCTCCACTGATTTACCCCTTCCCAGCGCATACTTTTAAGTGAGGAATGTCACCGGGATGCGAGTTTCACTGCCCTCTCCTGGTTGAAGCAAAGAAGTGACTAAAATACGAGTTTCCTGAAAGTCACAGTTCTCATCCTGAAATGGATTGCATGTCATCACCAACTAGTTTTGCCACGGTTCCTGAATCAGCTCATTTAATTTTAGCTGTGCCACATTTCTGCAGAAAAAATAAGCATCGCTTGTACTTAAAAACAGTATCAGCAGACTAGTTTGGTTGGTTTGTTTTAGATTTCTGCTGAGATATTCACCTAAGGAAACCAGAGCTCATCCCTCTTCTTCAGCTGTGGCCACACTCGCGTAGTTTTTTAATTGCTTTGCCAGATACCCATTCCTTCTTGTAATGAAGGACCAGAAATTCTGAAAAACTCCTTGAAAATAAGTTTGACAGTCATTATCTCCTAAGATCTAAAAATTGTGCCTTCAGAGTTTTAATTTGGTGTTGCCATATTTTACTTAAGCAAAGCTAGTCATTTTTTGATAAGCCAGTAAGAAATGAAAGAGAGGCTGAGCAAGGGAATGAGACAACTGAGTCTTCAAGAATCCATGACGCTTCTGTAAGACCATTACCACTGCTGCTACTAGAAAATTACCGTCTAAAGGTAAATCTTGTGAAGCTACGATTTTTTGGATTCTCACACAAACACACTTACCAATTATGTTAAGAGGTAGATTTAAAGCTGCTGCTGTCACAATGGCTGAACAGATAGTTGCTGCCCCTCCCATATCTGCTCTCATCGCATCCATACCTGACGACGGCTTCAGTGAAATGCCACCACTGGAACAAACAGCACAAGTATCATCCAACATGTAGGAGTTCGATGTTGCATACGATGACAATATTCTGTCCATCAGTTTTTTAGCACCAAGTATCAGTAAATGCTACACTTGGTGTTTTCAAATATTCCTGCAACACCCTAGAAAGCATACTGAAAGCAAGTGTCTGGGGTTTCATTTCACATAAAGTATGTCCCCGAGTTATTTCCTCAGAGTTAGGACACCATAAAAATCCAGGTAATCTGCAGCAGACTGACTCAAGGTCTTTATAATAGCAGAAGAGCACAAAACAAGAGCAAAATAGTGCACTTGGTAAAATCAGCATATGGAAATGGAACAGACTGATAAATTCTTCAGTAGTTATGTGACATGAAAAGCAGTTATAAGGAACTGCTGCAAAGAATTAACTATTTTCTCTCTCCTTAAGCATGGTCTACATGTCCAGTGACAGACTGCAATTCCAAACGCATAAATTCTTCATCCAGAGGTTTGCTTAGGCCAAAAAAGAAAACATAGCACGTTATTTGTTTTCTTTCCCCCTTACAAGATGAGGGGAATCAATTCCTACTTTGTCCAACCACTCAAGCTTGCCTTACCCCCAGGAAAGGCAGCACAGTCTACTATATAAGGCAAGTCCACTGGAATGGCATTGGAAGATGTGCTGAGCAAAGGAAAATCTTCTCCCTGTTGAACATGAATACCAGGAAGGCATTCTTCTCCCTTCTAGTCAAAAATTCTAGCAGACATACCTGTCAAATGTAACTCCTTTTCCTACAAATACCAACGGGGAGTCATTTGTATTAGCACCACCATAGTAGTGAATCTCCAGAAAGATGGGAGGCTCGGCTGAACCCTTAGCTACACTCAGGAATGCTCCCATCTGCTGTGTTGCTATCCAAGACTCTGGTCTGCAATAGAAATGTATATTAATTTTTTTTTTGGTCATCGGACACTTTGACCAACATGATTTTGTCTGTTTGTGTTTAAGAGGTCATAGTTCTTGAAGGTTTGTACACAAGACATTAATTTCATTTTAGTTAGTTTGTAAGCTGTCATTTACATGCAAGCATCACTACTTTTTTTTGTGAAACAGAAAGATACTTCCTCAAAGTTGCTGCTTGTTTTGTTTCCTTGTTTTTGAACAAGGCGCAACAACCAACCAAACGAATGCAACAACCAACCGCTTGTCTACACGTTCTGTGTCAGAAACATTACACTTTGACTTGTCCATGAGGCTGTAGCCTCTCAAGGCATATGATGTAACAATGTCGCAGCAGGTTACAGTTCAGCCTTCTGCTCTCAAGATGGTTAACTATAGGCCAAGTTGATTTCCCTCAGCCTTTTGCTTTTCAACAAAACAGACCCCAACACCTGCACAACCAGGTAGCCCATTTCCACCCAAGAGCAGTAACTAGAAATTCAGAGACAAGAAGCATTAATTAAATTACAAGGGCTTTTGCATCCCTTTTTGAAAGCTAAAAAACCCCACAAAAACTAACAACAGCAATAAATAGAGGACGTTTAATTACCACATCCAAACAAAAAAGCAAATGGACGTATAAAACCCACTTAGAAAGAAATCAAGCGGTATTAGAAAAAAGGTACCTAGTATTTGCCCTCTATTCACTGATTCTTCATCAGGCTTCTTTTCACAACACGTGTGAATGAAGCAGTGCTTGCATGCATGACTAACTGCAAGTTAATCATTTTACTGTGTCACAGTAGTATTAGTATTAGAAGCTCACCTTCTAATACTGAGAGTAGCTTGCAGTCGGGGCACCCTCGTACCTTTTTTCCAAATGCTTCCCCTGCTTTTGTCATTTGAAGCAGTAGATGGAAAATGAGAGCACGCTGCATACTGAACAGCATGGAGGGTCCCCTACCCTATAGAAAAATCATTTTAATGGAATTTACCTTATATGGACCTTCACATTGCTGAAACTTCTGAGCTTCTGTTCAATATGTTCGGCAAATTTGAGTGGAGTTATATAATTAGCTGGAGCCTCCATAAGGTACCGAGCGAGGTTCTGACCCTCAGCATAGATAACACCTCTTTGCCAGGCTTCACCTTCATCACTAAAACAACATTGTGCAATAATCAGAATCATAAACATTTACAAAAGTAAGATACTGTCAGCATCCATCTGTTCTCTCCTGTTTGAAAATGCAGTATCATGAATTTGAGCCAATCAAGAATGTCATAGCAATCTTACTACGAGGAATTTAGGATGATATGCAAGGTGCATCTAGTCTAGTAGCTCATCTCTGACTCTAGTCAGTGCCAAATGCTTCACAGAAAGCTAGAAGAATCCTAGAGCAAACAGATGTAAAGTTATCTAATACATTAGGTCTTGTCCTAAACCTTACTAGTCAGAGATCAGCTTAGATCCTTAAGCATAAGGTTTAACGTCCCTTCCAAAATTTGTAATTGTATCAGTTATAACAGCACTGAAAGTTTTTATTTACCATATAAAGCATCCAATTATTTTTCACTTTATTGAAATATGATTATGTGGTAAGAGTAGAACTTGGATTTCATCTCACAGTGCACTCAAAGCATTTCACTAACAAATGACAGAGCAAACTTTCTAAGAGGTGCCTGCAGAGGAAACAGGGACATCTTACTGGTTACTTCACAAGAAAGTTTGCTCTGTCATTTGTAAGAGGTGCCTGCAGAGGAAACGGGGACATCTTACTGGTTACTTCACAACACTACCTGTACAAAACCTTTCATTTTGCTGAGACAGAACTGACAGACTTACTGGCTTTAAAAGATTTCACAAAGCAGGGCATTAAACTGGACTCCACTTCTCAGAAGAGCAACACAGTGAAGAAGCAATATAGGAGGAATATAGGAACATTGCCTGGATACAGAGGGATGGAATTAAGAAGCGAAACCTCAGCTGACACTGAAACTGGCAAGAAGTGGGAAAGGCACCAAGAGGACTTCAACAGGTCCTTCAACACCAGCAAAAGGAAGGTCAAGAATAACACTGTTCCGTTGCTAAATGAGCACTGAGAATACTAAGTCCTCAATGCAGCTTTGCACCAGCCTTAATACTTACTAAGGTCTGCTTCCAGATTCCCCAGTTCTTTGTGCTTAGTGACAGAGTTTGGGGAAGAAAAGTACTACCCATGGCAGAGGAAGATAGATTTAGGACTGCTTAAGGAAGCTGGACATAGAGAAACCCTTGGCAGCAAGCAGGATTTATCCAAGGGTTCTAAGGGAGCTAGCTGGCATCACTGCAAGCTTGGTCTCTTTCAGTCTGAAAGGTCATGGTAACCGAATGTGGTCCCTGGTGACTGGCAAAGGACAAGTCCCTGTCCTTCAGAATGGCAAGGACAATATAGGGAACTACAAGTCAGTTATCCTAGACTAATCTAATAAAAGTTTATGGAAGCCTTTTCCAGGAACATGAAGGACAAGATGGTCTCTGGGAACAGTCATTACAGATTTGAGGCAAAACATACCTGATCAACTTATCTGACTATCATAAGGAGAGGGTTGGCACAGAGGACCACAGTGGATGTTATTTATCCTGGCTTTAGCAAGGTTTTCATGTAGAATCCTTACAGACTGACAAAATAGCAACTGGAGGGTTAGACTACAAAATTGGTGAAAAACTGTAAGAACTGCTGGGCTCAGAAGACAGCAGACAACAGCTGAACAGTCCAGCTGGCAGTTAGTTATGTGTGGCATTCCTCAAGGAGTGATACAGAGGCTGATATCCGCATCAGCCACCTGGACTAGGAAATGTACCCTCAGAAGTTCGCATTGCAGGGAGCAGCTGAAACAGGGAGGGTGGGGGCCACCATTCACAGCAGCCTTGACAAGCCAGAGGAATGCACCAAGGGAACACCAGGAAGTTTAACAAAGACTGGCATAAAGTCCCGTACCTGGTACTGAACAGCTTCACGCAATAGCCAGGCTAGACTCTGACTAGGCAGAAAGCAGCATTGCAGAACAGAGCCTGGGGATCCTGGCACACAGGTTGAACAGGACTAAGCAGCGTGTTACTGCGACGACAAAGGCCAATCGCGTACTGGGTTAGATCAGAGCACAGTCAGCATGTTAAGGGAAATAATTATTTACCTCCTTGGCTTTTGTGAGGCTGCATCAGGCTACATCCACTTTTGAGTTCCTGAATACAAAACAAACACTGCTACACTGGAGAAGTTCAAAGGAGGGCCCCTAAGAGAGGTAGGGAGCTAAAGCACATGGCATATGAGAAGAAACTAAGAATTGGGTTTGTTTCACCTAGAGGAAAAAAAATAGGAAAGATCTAATTGCAGTCTTTCCTCCACCCTTAAATAGGGTTTATATAGAAGATGAGGTTGGACGCATCTCAGAGCTACACAGTAAGAGTGTGAGACAATGGTCTCAAGATTCAACAAGGGAAACTGCAGTAGGATGTGAAGAAGAATTCACCATGAGTGTTGTTAATGCACTAGAACATTTGAGGTTGTGATATTTCCATCTCAGGAGATAGTCAAAACTGGACTAGACAAAGACCTGATCAACCTAATATAGCTTTGAAGTTTTATGTAACTTCCAGGTTATTCCTAATCCCAGTTGGAGCTGGACTAGATGACCTCCAGAGGTTCTTTCCAACCCAAATTATTATATATATAAAAAAAAACCACTTCCAGCATCATAAATGGTCACAGGACCATCTATATTTTCAGGAAATGTTTGTTTAATACAAATATGGTTGGCTCTGAAACTACGTGCTGTGTTAGAAAATGGAAGAAGTGCTGAACGTAGCTTACCAAGACATGCTCAAATTGAGAGGTTTTTATTTTATTTCACTAGCTTACACATAAGGAAGTACTTGTTCCTGTATGAGGGACATATGGGAAATACCACTACTCTGCAGGAGAGAAACAAGTTTCAAAATCCACTCTTATACAGTAAAAAGAGGATTAATAAAACTTTGGTTTGGAACCAAAAGCTCTGATATTAGTTTCTGCTCTGAAGTAAGTGATGTCTGTTTAGAGGGCAGAACCCCCCCAAGCTTCTCCTCTTGCATCATCTACTGTGAAAGAAAACGTAACAAGTGAACTACATAAAACGTCTCCATCATGGGATGGTCTGGTGTTAATAAGCACTTCCCGATTCTCTAAAGGATTTATTCACATAGGAATCTGAAATGCCTCTGCTCCACAATTCTGGCATGCAGTATCAACAAAAGTCCTTTTACATCACAACTATGCTTCAAGTAATTTACACTTCTATCCTGGGCCTTTTTATCTATAAGGCAGCATTTATTTACCCTTAATCTCAGAACATGGCATACTAACAAAACACATGGAGCAAACACTATAAATACCCATGAGATGTAAAATACTTCAGGAAATTCAAAGGAATAGGAAGAGTTCAGAGGGATATTGCTGCCAGCCTTATTATCTCAGCTTTGTTTTTCTCATGCACAAGCATGCCCACAGTTTTATAAAGAAATCAAGAGATGAATTAATAGGCAAGCTTCCCTTTTGCCATCACCTTCTATGAAGCTGAGGAGTAACTACAGGTTTCTTTTTTTGCTTCAGCTCATTGTATTCATGCAATCCAAGGACAGCACCTTCTGCAGCCGCTTGAGCATCTCCGCAGGGGTCTACTTCAACACAAGGGATCTCCAGATCTTGGATCTGTCTACAACCAACTGAAAAATACAGTACAAAACTAGTAGGCTGAGTATTGCACAGAACAGCAAAACAGGTGCCTGAGGCGATCAATGTGACATCCCAAGGAAAAAAGAATTTTAACTCAAGATACCCAAGTTTATAAGTAAATCAATTAAAAGCATCATACAGTAGAATAATTAAAAATGGTCATGACTGTATGCTGACAAATTATGACTAAACTGAATTGTAATGATTAAGACATTTCACAAGAATAAAAAGGAAAGCTCACAGTTGTTCTGATTCCTTTAAGCTCACTCTGTATCAAAGAAACGCTCTATCGTAGTCATAATGCATGGCATATCACCATCTACAGGTGATGCAATATAACAAATATATTCCATAAATTCTATTTTGTACTCAAATAATTTAATGTTTTGTAGCTAGTGAGACCACATGGGCTAGCACTTCGGACATACAGCTGTGTGCTGGGTTGGGCTGGGGTAGAGTTAGTTTTCTTCACAGCAGCTGGAATGGGGCTGTGTTTTGGATTTGTGCTGGAAACAGTGTTTATAACACAGGAGTGTGTTCGTTACTGCTGAGCAGTGCTGACACAGAGTCAAGGCCTTTTCTGCCTCTCACACCACCCCACCAGTGAGTGGGCTGGGGATGCACAAGGAGTTGGGAGGGGACACAGCCAGGACAGCTGACCCCAACTGTCCAAAGGGATATTCCAGACCACATGATGTCATGTTCAGCACGTAAAGCTGGGGGAAGGAGGAGGAAGGGGGGGACCTTCAGTATGATGGCATTTGTCTCCTTAGTAACTGTTACACGTGATGGAGCTCTGCTTTCCTGGGGATGGCTAAACACCTGCCTGCCCATGGGAAGCGGTCAATGAATTCCTGGTTTTGCTTTATCTATGAAACTGTCTTCATCTCAACCCAAGAGTTTTCTCCCTTTTACCTTTCCTTTTCTCCCCCCCATCCTGCCAGGGGTGAACAAGCAAGCAGCTGTGTGGGGATGAGTTGCTGGCTGGGGTTAAACCACAACAATCTGTCATACGTGCATGACTGACCTCCAGTCTCAGATTATAAACTCCATGGTGCGAACTGTTTTTATTCTTGTGTTACACACACTTATATGCAGGAGTCGTCCTTGATTAAGGCAGAGAGGCCTCCTCTGCCTACAACAGAGAACACACCAAACCGTACTACCCATGTTGTAAAAGACACCAGTTTGTAACACAAGTATCTCAGTTACAACCTAAGAGGCAAAAATAAATGTATGTGCACACTTAAATACAGCATGAGCATAAAGTGAATCAGTGATGCTCGCAGGCTTCAAAACAGTAGTAATTAAATAGGTTCCTTTTCAGTATCACTTACATAGAAGAGCTTTCCTAAACAGTGTAACTGGAGTTACCTGTCTGTAGATGGATTTACATGCCCTATGACTCCTTCCTTGCTAAGGAAACACTTCACAAACGCCAGTGTCAAGTAAATGCATTTACCAAGCCACTCAGTAGGTTTTGCATTTCAAAACAATCACATCTAGGATCAAAAGTGGCACATGCTGCACCATTGCAACAGTTTTATAGAGAAAATTAAGAAAATTTAGAAATGGTTAACCTGCAACAGCTGCACGAATATTTTCTTTGCCTTCATTCCAGTTTTCTTGGTCATTTACTCCAGCATTCTTCTTACCCAAGCCAACTACAACCACACTCGGAAAGTCCTAGATGAAGCCGACACAGAAATAGATTCGCTTTCCTCATTGTTACAGCCACAGCAGAGAGGTGTTAACAAAGACCTTACTTTGCAAATCAAACCAAGCACAGCATTACAATACAGTCAGTACTTTCTCTGTTATGCGCATTTCCACAGGCACTGTCTTGCACTCCCAATCATTTGCCACGGACATGCAACCAGCTGTTCTGTTGCCAACCAGGTAGCAGTCAGTTATGTGTATTGCAGCAGAAAGGGCTTTATGCTCAATAGCAGCAAACTTGGTACTTCTAAGGGCAAGTCTAAAAGTCCTTTGACAGCAGATCCAGCTTTCCAGCTACAACAAAGGCCAGAACTGAGCTGAAGGAGGGTAACCTTTTTTGGCACAGTACTATGTTCAAGGAAATAACAGCACTTCAAAGCCTGAGCCTATTATCCCTGCTCAGGAGCTGAGCTGGCATGATTTGCCAGGTTAACAAGGCAAAACTGCCCAGAGGTACACAGCTCCAGAAATCAGGCAAGCAATCTAGCACAGCAGAATAAATCCTTGCCTTATAAGCTGCCAAGTGGAAGGCAAAAAGGACGAAATAGCAAAGATTAAAGGAGCACTTTAAGAATGAAGTCAAATTTGTACAAAACGCAAGGATATATATGTGAACAGACTTCCCACTGCTCTAAATGAAAATAAAGATAATCTTAGGCTGTTCCCTGCCCTCACAAATAGTCAGATTCTAACAATCAGCTTTCAAACCACTATACTGTAGTAAAGTGTTTTAGTCCACAAGATGCTGAAACTTGTGTTAGCTTTCCAGAAAAATCAGTGATTCAAGTTAAAGTTTTTTAAGTTATCATTATTTTACACACTTAGAATGAGGTGTAATGCCAAATTCTACTGCCTTCTCTTGCAGAGATTTGCTACTCACTTCATCTTGAATGCAGAACTGGGATAACGGGACCTTCAGCAGCCTCAGCATCCATGATATTTCTGAGCATTTCTGAGCACTTTTCTACCAAGTCCAGTGTCACCTGCCTGGGGTCTCCACACAGGAATTTACACACGGTAGGTAATACTCACTACATAATGATTTATGTAAAATCATGTAAATAGCCCTCATTTAAGACTTGGTTACTTGTACAGGGACACCTAGTGTCACATTACATGTCTGCCTAGCCTCTAGCTACTACTCCAAGGCACAGGCCTACCGTGTTTGCCAGCCCCATGGAGATGCATTACATGTATTAGGGCTTCTCAAACAGCACCAAAGCCTAGCTTCAAGGAGGTGAATCCCCATCTCATACCCTTGTGATATATCACATCTGTGCCAAGTCCTGCTTGAAGAACAGTCCCACTTCCTGTTTTCAGAGGATTCCAATGCATGACTGTAGAACCTCTCGTTAAAGCCTACAATGGGACTATCTTGTGTTAGCACTGGGTTATCTGGAAAGTCTTTGCACGTACCGGTACACACTCATGCACTCGCTCCTGAGCGCAGAAAGCACAGTGGAAGTCTGATCCAAAACTCCTGTGCTTCACCTCATTCAGTTGCTCAGAGCTCACCATCCTGGGAGCAGACTTGTTGACAACTGCCCAGTTTACAGCACAGCAGAGGGAGTAGGGGATCGTGCAAATGGCCACGCAAACACGGGGAGTGCAGAACAGGAGGTTTCAGCGAGAACCACATCGTTAGGGGGGAGGGAAAAAAGCAGAGCACTTACACAAGCACAGCAGTGAACTCGGCTTAAATTACGACTCAAGGGTAAATCTCACACATTAATCAGTATGCACACAAAAATCCAAAACTCATACCTGATGCAAACCATGGAATATGCGTGTTTTGCCTTTCTTCAAAGGTGGCCCACACCTAGGACACAAAAAGATTCTTTTGGTAAAGAAGCCGTCGCTGCTGATAAACCTTGTGTTACTACCTTCATAACCGCACAGTGCTCCTCAGCACTCTGCTGGAACACTCGGCAGAGTGCCGATTCACAGCCAAGGGCAGTTCCCAGGGACGTTTTGCATCTGCTTCTTCAGCGCTTGGTTTTCCCACCAGAGCTCCTCTCCAAACACCTTGGCCTGGCAGAGCAAATACCAGCCCGAGAAGTGGTACGGATACGAATACTAATAATGATGGGAAAGGTCGTTCTTACTGGTGTTTGTCAGTACTTTAGTCCGTTTTGGAAGCTCATCGCACACTTACAGAGAGAGAAGTTCTCTCAGCTTCCCAGACACAAGCCTGTCGAACGCGTCTCCAGCACTAGTGAACTGGGCAGCACCTTCATCCTTTTCGCTTGAGTAGGTTCCCAGAACAAGACCCTAAAAGAAGACACGCAGTAACGTAAACACCACGAGATTCAGAGAGCCGTCGCAAAGACAAGCAGCACGCTGCTCGAGCTGTAGCTACTGCTCTACACGTTCAGCTCAGCTTAGGTACCGACCTACTGAGACGCACAGAGCAACACTTGGTAAAGCAGCACGAACTACTGCAACTGCTTTTGAGCGTGAAAAAGCAGCTCGATAGTGCGTAAATACATTACGGCCATCCTGCCTAACAGGTTGAGGCTAAGTGTCTGTCGATGGGCAGTTTTAAGTACAAACGGCATTCCCCCCTCCCCCCCAACGGCAGATCCAGGAGGACACTGGGCGCGGCACCGCTCCCGGCTCAGGCCATCGGCAGGGCAGCGAGGTGCCGGGGCGGGACGGCTCTGGGCCCG
>NW_010229521.1:0-495 GCF_000690775.1 Eurypyga helias
GGGGGCAGGACCCGCGAGCAGCTCTGCCATCACCGGGGTGCTGCTCCGAGCACACGTCCCTACGGCCACGCCGCAGCGGGACAGCCAGCACGAACCCTGCCAGGAGTCACGCCGGCACCGCAAAATGCCATCCGAGTGACCCAAACTGGGACAAAGCACGCACCTGAGCCCCCCTGGCCGGGGGCACGGTGGGAGGAAGACAAGATCCTCCCGGCTCCAGGCTGTCTCCCAGCGCCGGGATCAGCCTGGCAGTGAAACCGGGGAGGTCAAAGGGCAGCTCCGTGTCCCCGTATGCACCAGGCTGTCTCGGGATGGGGCCGTCTCCAGCCACCCCCCAGCTTTATCCTGTCATCAACCATCCCCCTCCCTCACTCCCCCAGCTCCAGCAGCCAGATATCCATTCAGATGGATCCAATATCCATTCAGATGGGATATTGGGGAAATTCCTTCCCGGAAAGGGCTGTCAGGGTTGGAAGGGGCTGCCCAGGGAGGGGG
>NW_010229521.1:888-2875 GCF_000690775.1 Eurypyga helias
CAGCGAGGGGAAGAGCCGGTTGGCCTCCGAGAAGCGAGTGTGTGCAGGAACAACACAGGCAGCCCGAAGGCCCAGGCTTCGGCAGCAGCTTAGGGATGAATTCCGTACAGCAGCATTCAGGGAACTCTCATCCACCACTCCGACCCTGCTCCAACGGCCTCTCCTCGGCCTCGGAGGGAGCGTAAGCCCTCTCAGGGGTGCGATTTCGGCAGCGGCTCAGAGGCAGCAGTGAAAGCAAACGGCAACAGGAGTCTGGACTGCAGCATCCCTCGGGATGCTCCTGATTCCACAGGAGTTACCAACGGAGCGTTACCCTTCCACCCATCCCAAAACTCTCCTCGAGGTGCTCGAGAAGAAAAGGCTTCTCTGACTGAATCACAGAATCGTGCAACCAGTGTGGTTGGGGTACGAAGGGACCTTGCAGCCCCCCCCAGTCCCACCCCTGCCACGGGCAGGGACACCTTCCATAGCCCAGGGTGCTCCAAGCCTCATCCAGCCTGGCCTTGGACACTCCCAGGGATGGAACATCCCCAGCTTCTCTGGGAACCTGTCCCAGTGCTCCCACCCTCTGCGGGAAGAATTCCTTCCTGATGTCCCCTCTCCATCTACCTCTGCCCAGTTAAACACGTGAACCCTTGTCCTGTCACTCCCTGCCCTTGGGAAAAGCCCCCCCAGCTTCCTTGTAGCCCCCCAGGCACTGGAAGGGGCTCTGAGGTCTCCCCGGAGCTTCCCTTCTCCAGGCTGAACCCCCCAACTCCCCCAGCCTGTCCCCAGGGCAGAGGGGCTCCAGCCCTCGGAGCATCTCCGGGGCCTCCTCTGGACTCGACAACATTCTCCCCTGGGAAACAGAGACACTTCCCAAGGTATTTCCCGTGGTGCCTTGCAAGAGAAACCAGAAGCAGGAGGGGAAGTGCTGGACCGAAGAGCCAGACGCAGGGGTTGAGGCCGGAGGGCTCGCACAGCCCCAGACCTGCCCCACACGCTCTGCACGTCGCCGCTGCAGGGTACCGACACCGACTCGGCGCTGAAGCCCAAATCCCCAAAGCGACACGCAGAGACACCCACGGCTGCCCCCCACTCCCCCTCCCCAATACCTGTTCTGCTTACACCCCCACAAGCCTTCCGAGAGCGCTCTGGAAGGAACAGCGCGTGGGAGGCGCAGCGCGCCCAGACGAGGCCCCGGCCTCCAGCGAGTCCCCTGTCATTAAAGCAGGCCTTCCCAAGAGAGCAGCGCTCATTCCTTCGACATTCCACATTTTATTGCGTTGGGCTGGATGAAAGGGCTGGCGGTGCGGTACACGAGATCAATAAATATTTCAGGACTGGGCGACGGAGGCCCCTCGCGCTGGGGCTGGGAGTTAAGTACCCGGGCAAGTGAAGAGGCATTCCTTTCCACCTACCACTCCCTAGCTGGGCTGGATAAAGGCAAGGCTCCTGCAAAGACAGCGCGTGCCCTTCCGAAGGCGT
Source organism: Eurypyga helias (assembly GCF_000690775.1). NCBI lineage: Eukaryota > Metazoa > Chordata > Aves > Eurypygiformes > Eurypygidae > Eurypyga > Eurypyga helias. The sequence continues at coordinate 2,356 of NW_010229521.1, forward strand.
TCCGGCCAAGGACAGCAGGGAAGGCCCTCACCAGCAAAGCGCCTGATGAGCGGGCTTTGGCACAGAGTGAGACCCACCGCGGCGGTTTCCTGGGGGAGGAGATGAACTCTGCGGGCAGACCACCAGCCTGCACCTTGGGAAAGCTTTGTGGGAGAGGAGAGGGAGTTTGGGAAGGGTGGGAGAAGGGTCTCGCTGGCAGACGTGCGTATTCCAGCTTAAGAGAAATCTCTCCTTCGCTGTGGCAGCGTGGCAAGCGTGCAACACACCTACCCCAGGGGTGTTCCACCCCTGGCTTAACACAGCAAAGGAAAAAGAAAGCAGCCAGGCTGCCTCTCCCCCTGAAACACGAGTAACAGTCCTTAACACCCGAAAAGAACTGTCTGCAGTCCCCGGGATGGCATTTGGCATTCCCTCTCCGTCCAGGGATCCCGCCTACAGGACAATGAGCACGAGCGCCAAGGTTGTCAGGAAGCCCAGCTACTACAGCACTACACAAACCCTACACGTGCACCCCCCCCGG
>NW_010229521.1:2997-3287 GCF_000690775.1 Eurypyga helias
CGGCACCGGGCAGAGCCCTTAGGAGCCGCACATCAGACACTCATCCCGGTTCTCCAGGGAGCACACCATGGCTGCTTTGTTCCTCTCCTTCTCTTCCTCTTCCTTGGAGGCCTTCTCCCGCTCCCTGAGCTTCTCTTTGTTGAGGGTGAACTGGATGGGGTTGGCGGCTGGTTTTGTCCTTAGGTAGTACATGCCCGTCTTCAGGCCCTGCCGAGGAAAAGCCGGAATCAGCCGGAGGTTGGGCAAGGAATACAGCCGAACCCTGAGCTGCTGAGGCCGACCCCCACCCC
>NW_010229522.1:0-6442 GCF_000690775.1 Eurypyga helias
TGATTCTATGATTCTAGGTACTACCTTCAAATCCACATTTAGAAACCGTATCCAGTTCTAATGGTTCCTTACACAAGAACAGCAGCATTACGTATGTTTCTAGTCCCCATCACACAAAGCAAAGCCAAGCTTGATTTGAGAATGACAACAAAAGTTGTCAGTGTTAACCATCATTAACCACTAAGGTAAGGCAGCCAAGTACTTCAGCAATCTGTTTCCACATGTGCAACTGGATTTCTCATGGTTTCAAAACTAAGCTCATAAAGTTTTAAAATGTCCATGCTGTGAACATAAGTCTGGCTAATTTAACTCCACAGAGATACATAAATGAATGTTTTCATGGGTAAAAAGACTGAAAGTAGACTCATATGGACACTGCAAACTGCAAACCATGACTGCATGCTGTGTAGAACACAGAGGTGAAAATAGCCCCAAACAAATCCTACAAAGACATAAACCCTCTTGTAATGACCACATCAGGTATCATTGATGTTTTCCATTCACACTTCCAGATTATTAGTTTTCAGACCTTCTATCATTAAGCTTTTGTACAACAGACTATCAAATTACAGTAACTCACAACCTGTTTTACTTACTGGAAGAAAAACAAACTACAAACACACGTGTATTTACACAATGACATAAAAAAATGCTACATAGGAGGACATGAAGAATGAATGGGTATGCACCTCAAAGTCATGAAACCCTGACTAAATGGAGAAAGAAATAATATTTACTTCATGAGGTACAGTACAAAACAAAACGGAAATCAGATCCCAGCTAAGGTCTAAGTAGTACAACAATGCAAAACAAAACAATTTTTAACTATGCCCTTACAATACAACCTTCAACTATAGCATAACACACAGTATCACATAAACTCTTTCCACTCAGCCTCTAATACAAATGATTCATTTATGACGCTGCCTCTAGTAGACAGAGTTCACAAAAGACATTAATTCACTTAGAAACTAAGATTGTAAAATGCAGCACATATTAAAAATAATAAATTAATGGGAAAAGTTTAAGAACATGTAAGCGTTACTCAAAATGAATCTGTAGTAACTGCACAGTTAATTGACCTGTCCCCAGAACCGCACCTACTAGTAAAGTATAAGTTTGTACCCTTTGCATATACAGAACTTCAACAAAAAAATCTGATTTCAGTTGGAAGCCACAGAAAAATATGTTCAGTCATCTACATGTTCAGCATTTGCAGTAATGTTCATTTTCCTGCACTGGGCTTGCCATAAAAAAATCTCAACTTCCGAAGGCACACGATGACATTGGCAGGAAAGTCACCCTAAATATAAGAACACAGAATTCTTAAGCTTATGAACAACTGATCGTGGTGAAAAACATATATTCAGCTGTGTTATTCCTCAACTATGACCCAGTACTTGTAATATTTATGAGTATTTATGAGTAACTTCTACAAAAAGGGAAACTGCCAAGATCTTCACACAACAATCACTTCTTGTAACATTGACAAAGACGTCAATATATTTCAAACACTAACTTGCAATTTTTGGCATACCATTAAATTAATGGCTACTTATCCGCAAGTTAGAAAGAATAACAACAAAGAAGCCAGAATCGGACAAGATCCAGGAAAGCTACTGAGCTTCCAATGTCAACTGGATTTTGAAAGTGTATTAGAAATTGATTTTTCTGTAACCAAACACATACCCTATATGTATTTCATGTGTAAGTCCAGTTAAAAAAAAAAGAATATATGATTAGATATTTATAAGTAGGAAAAAAGGTGTAGTTATAACTGGACAGACCAAACAGACCAGTGTAAGGAACTTCATAATGTTGAGGAAAATACACAACTACACAAGCACTAACTACATTAATTTCCCTTCCTGACAGTATTTATTCCTCTTTTTACCCCTTCCTTCAGTTTAAACAGTAAGCCAATAGCATGGACACAAAACTATTTCCTCTACAAAGGAAGTGGATGTGCCATGCTTTGACTGCTGGGTCCCCAGCAACAGGTCCACTGACAAAGTAAAAGAGAAGTTATTAGCAATTTACACAGTTCACTGGAACACAAATTAAGATTTGAGCACATACAGGTAAATAGGATTTCAAATGAACAAAAACATTTGCTACCTGCATTGGAAGCCAGGAAGGCAAAAACCAGTGAACAACAGGTTTTCAGGACACTGGGATTTAAAAGTTTCACTGGGAAGTTCAATTTAATCACTAAAATGTATTTAACTATGATTTTGCCAACTGGTCATTGGATTTTGGTTTCAGTAACTCATCAAAATTCAGCCTAAATTATTTCAGTTATATGTTGAAAGAATAACTCTGCCATCAGAAATCAATTTTTATATTTCCATTCCTTTCGTTTCACCATCCAAACAGTTAACAAGAAAAAGGAAACTTTTCAACAGAGAGATGCACTAATGTATTATTAACTCTCCCTCTGACTGACTTAAGACACAGTTCATTGTTATTTGCCTCTGGAAGAAAATAAAAAAGGGGGGGGGAAGGGTAGGGGGGGAACAGGAGGTTTCAGAACTTTATGTAACACATTGAAAGCTTGGTCTCTCACAGCTGGAACAAAACCGACAGTGGAGTTAATTTCACTTTCATTTACTCAGTTTCACTTTCAGGTACTTAGTGCTACTAAGACCCTGGAAACTTTGCAAGGAGCGTGTTTACAAATAAGTGCTACCTTATGTTATGTGAATTACGGAAACATTTTCACTACTTTGAAGAACTGCGATATTCAGAGCTGAAATTAAACTGATTATGTCTTCATACAGGGCTACTGAAGTAGCCACTATCTACACTTCAGAGGCTCCGGGGTATTCACAGTGTATAGACGTAAGCAGAGCTGACTGGGAACTATCTGCCACATTTCCCCAGCCCTTCAGTGGGTATTCTCCCAGTAAATCGTATGGACAGGGCATTTTGGCATGAGTGAGGATATGGTAACGTCATACTGAGCAACCCCATCTCTGTCCTTTTCAAATGTGGAAAAACTCGCCTATCCTTTAGAGATTGGGGGAGGGGAAAAAAAAAAAAAAAAGAGGGGAGGAAGTGAGAGAAAGGAAAGGAAACCTTAGGGAGACAATGGGACTTAGTCTGTCACATCACTATGCGCTCCCAGTCAAAGAGGAGCTCCTTTTCCGATCTGTGCTCTCAGACAAGTAAGCCATAACGAAGCGCCCACAGATCCTGGACAAGACTCACACATATTAGGGGAGTATTAGGGGAAATGGAGTTAAGTAAACTCCAAATAAAGCTGGAGTAAGTATGAACCAGAACCTATTCTAAAGTAATGAAATACACTTGTACTAGCAAAAGAGTTATTTTTTCAGTCATGCTTGGATAAAACAGAATCAAACCCAGAATTTTACCTGCCTTCCACATAAGGGAAAAATCTAACCAACGGATCTCAACCACAAGCTGTTACTTTAATTGTTACACACAACTAACGATTAGGTCACTGCAATTCTATCGGTATATATATTGTGTCACCCCAGAGAGAGATTACTAGGTAACTGCACATGTAGAACATGTCTTCTGGAAGTACCGATCGCTTCTAATTATCAAAAGCTTCTCCAGTTTTTAAACCATCAGACTACAGTTCCCGTAACTCTCCTCTTGAAGGGCCCACAGAGGTGAGGAAGGCCAAGCAGAGTATTCCCCTTCTCAGAATGTCCTGTTTACTCCCCGACCCAACTCATAAGCTTACCAGAAAGGCATGTTTGCTCAGAAAGTTTTTTTGTATTATTTCAAATAGTCTTAGAGCAAAAAAGAACTCTCACTGCATAAACACATCAAGTCTTCTAGACTTCTTAAAGTCTGATTAGCAAAGAAGTTATTACATAAATTAAAAAAAAAGTTTCTTACCAACCTCTTACTGAAAAAAAGAGATGAAACTGTAAACTTAACAAATAATCCATTGTACTGTTATAAAGACAAAAGCAGCAGTTCTCTGTAAATAATCCTATTCTACAACAACAGATCTATTTACAAAAGGATTTCAGAAGTTATACAAGTCTCCCATGCTCCCATAAAACAAGAGATATCAGAAAGTTTTTGACTTCACTTTGGAAAACAGTTCTCCAAATGGCACTAAAAATTACCACAGGAAGACTAAACATATACCAGTCTTCAAGTCTTACCCAAAACTGTAAGCTGTAACAACACCTTTCAACCTACAGTCACATAGCCAGGGCTAAAAAACACCTGGAATACAGAGGTTTTAAGACGAACACTGGAAAGAGAATCTAATTATAGCAACAAAATTGCTTCTTTGGTAAGAGTACATTTTAGTCTCCAAATCACCACCCATTTCAGTTCAGATGAACCTGTAATATGCTACTGTAGCAAATAAAGGTACAGTTTCTCACGTGTTCTGTTAACTAGTCTTTTTTGCGAACTACCCTATGACCAGGTAACACAGTTTCAAACACGTTAACATAAACTAAAAGGGACTTTTTCACTTCATGTTGAGGCATTGACTAAATAACTGGAACTAAGGTCACAAAAATCTCAGAGATCCATTAAGGCAAAACCTAATAATAGTTCCCCCAGACACAGGTCTCTGTGCAAGGCCCTACCAGAATTATGATTCTAGAGTGTGGTATACATGCTAGTAAGTATGTCCCTATTAAATGTAACTTTAAAAGCTCAGGCGAGGTGCACAGTTTTTACTAGATACCAGCCATGTTTTCCTACTTTCTGTAAAGCATCAACCAGTTTGTTACAAGTCGTTTATGTGCATCACGTGTTAATCCCCAGTCTATGGAAAACCCACGTACTTTAAAAATTGATAAATTCCTGACAACCACCTCATTATTTTAACACAAGTAAGAGAATACTATCCATAAATTGACACTGAAATAGAGAACTCTTGGCTGCTATTAGGTAAAATTATCCTCGCTGCAGCTTCTCCGTCACTGTCCAGTGGGGGGGAGGGGATTCCAGTGACAAGTTCTAAATCTACCCAAGTATTGATTCAGGAACTGTAACGTTGCTGCTCATGTAACAAGCTGTCTTTTCTTCCCAACTTGCCTGGAAACAATATGAAACTACCGCTATACATAAATGCAAACACAATAATGTAACAGAAGGAATTGCCCTCTTTTCTTGATTTTGGAAGATGGTGTCCTTTATTCAATTTTGAGCAAGATACACTTGCTTTACTCAGAGAAATCAAAACCCATGAATTAAACTTGATAAGCCTCAAACTTTGACAGAATTTTTAATTCACGGGAGAAAAAGCAAATTTAACGCATCACACATATTCTACTTCAGGCTGCAAATAAAAACACTCGAGTTCTAAATAATTCATATAAGCCAAAAACATGATGCGCAGCCTACAAAAGCAGTCTATATATATACACACGGAGTTCATCAAATATATATAGATAATCGTTAACAAACACTAGCTCATACTCCAGTTATTTTCAGTGTTATTATTCTAATTCTATAAAGTATAATTAATTTTCCAAAAATATCCAACCTACAGAGGTTGGGAGGAGGAGGGCGTGGAGAAAAAGAGCGACGAGTTTACCAAAACTTTTTAGGGTTACAGACTATTCCACTGAGGTAAATTAAATTCTGCTTGGTTACGGGCAGGTCAGTAAATACTACTACAGACAACACGTTTGCTTATTTATCACCAGGTACCACTGACGTCTCCTTCAGCTTTACACCCCTTTTCTTAAGGGGAGGAGAACGAAACGCCAACGCAATAATAAAACAAGTTAACTCCTACTTATCTAGACGCCCCGCCCCCCTCCACTGAGGTAAATTAAATTCTGCTTGGTTACGGGCAGGTCAGTAAATACTACTACAGACAACACGTTTGCTTATTTATCACCAGGTACCACTGACGTCTCCTTCAGCTTTACACCCCTTTTCTTAAGGGGAGGAGAACGAAACGCCAACGCAATAATAAAACAAGTTAACTCCTACTTATCTAGACGCCCCGCCCCCCCCCGTGGCTATATGCACCCACTGGCAAAAGTGAACAGCACACTCCCATTCGGATTAGACCAGTGGGTTGTCAAAAAACACGCTTGTCGATTTATTTTGCAGTCAGATCCTCTGTCGTTGTTAATTTTAAAAGAAGAATGAATGTTTATTTCCCCCAGTGACTGTGAAGTAATAGGAGAGCTAAGTAACAGCAGCAATCTAGACACACGACCAAAGAACCCCTCCACGGTCTTCGGGCAGACCAAACCGAAAGCTTCGGAGCCGAGTGAGGTTCAACAATGCACCCATTTCGAAATTTCCAACTGCGGTACTTTTAATTGCGTTTTCTGATTGTGCGGCGGCAGGAGGGAATGCCGCCCCGGAGAAGGATCGCCCTATGCGTTAGACGAGCTCTCCAATTTCTTCCGCAACACAAAGCTCAATTCCTACAAGACCGCAGCCCGCTATGCGAACACACGAGTGCCCGTGTGTCCTT
>NW_010229523.1:0-4994 GCF_000690775.1 Eurypyga helias
CCCCCGGTGGGGTGACCGGTCAAGCACGGTGTGCTTGCTAGCAATTAAAGCTCGTCACATCCCACAGCAAAATTAGTTTTAATCTAGAGCGGGAGCCGAAAACGGTGCCCGGCGTGAACTGGAAAACAGGGAGAAGTGAAAGGCGCAGGTGGCTATCCTGTGCTTAACCGTGACAGGTTACACCTGTTCCTTTCAGAGTCTAGATCTTGCCAAAATCTTGCCAGAAAGCTTCTTCTCATTAAACTATAGTAGTAATTCTACTGAACTAAATTAGCAGTTTTCCCATAATAAAGCATGTTCCTTCCTAAAGTCCAACAGCACTTGCAGGTGCACAGCTTCTACACTGTCTGGCTTTTTTTCCCTCCTGTTTAACACTGAGGACGATGGAAGAACGAAGTCAGAGGGAAAAGACAGCATGGTACCCGTTTGTGAGGCGCACCTGGGGGATGCCTGCTTTTCTTTCTGAAATTCAACGAGAAGCATCTCTGGAATTAACAGTCTATCTACTGCAAGGGTCTCCTGTGATCCTGGTCAGTGTCCTAGCTTCAATATGCCCTACCAGGCCTTTTAGGAACACACGTATATCGGGCTGACCAGCTCCACGTGCTGAGCACCAGGTGGTGCCGTAGAGGAAAGCTGCCTCCCCTCTGCCCTCTGAGCTCACTGCTGATTTTTCTGCACAAAGTGAGATGATGTTCAAGTCCCCAAGGCTGAACTAACAAGACGGTTGGTGTGTTACAGTACAAGTGTACAAGCTCAGGCAACACCATTACAAGGTAAATATTTTGTCTCCTACACAGCCATGGAAAAAAAAAATCTAGATAGACACTCTGTTTTTCAAAGATCATTACAAATACAGTGAGTGTTTTGTAGGCATTAAACCACTGACTTATATTTATGATTTTATGCTTCTAACCAAGATTTCTTAGAAGACCATTTTACTGAAAAAGTTGTATGCTGCTGTCTCAAGCAGCTGAACTTCCTATTTTAAAAAGACGGTATGGCATTATAATTAATATCATACTAGTTATAGTCACAGTATGTAAATGCGTTATGAAAGGATATATTTCCTGACAATGTATCTAATGCCCTAATAGTAGGCATGAAAATGGGTCAGTTTCCAAAGAGCTTGTTAAATTCCCTGTTAAATACAGATTAGAAGCAAATGACTAAAGATTTTGTTATGGCATTAGGCAGCCTAATGCCTTCCACACCCCTAGTCAGACTCCAGACTGATTAAGTACCTTCGAGCCAGTAGAGAGAAATGTTATCTGGACAGTCTCTTCCTTCTAACACTTGCAACTACAGCAAGTTTCTTCATTTGGCTGAACTATTCTCTTGAGTGCTTTTAGCTTCATTTGTTCCCCACTGAGGCACATCAGCATTTGGTCAGCTTTGCTGACCAAAGTCAATTAGTTTTATCTAATAACATCTATAGTTCACCTCCTCTGACGTCTCCTCTGTCTCCTTGTCATAACTATCAAATTTTCCAATTCCAGTATTTTTCTTTAATCAGTGGAATCTAATGATTTTCAAATCCCACAATAATTTATGAGTTACTTTGTAAAAACTCAAATGACATAACACTGATAAGACATGCTCTTAAGGAGTCTTGCTGGGAGGGTAGGGAATAAGAATGTCTGAAGGAATTCGTGGAGAAGATAAATATTTGTGCTCCTGATTTATCAGTAGTCTTGTTTAATTCTTTGGCAACTGGAATATGAAGTTAGGTGCTTCACCTGTTTAGTTGCACAGACAGAGCTATAGTACTTATTCAGCTCACAGTACCATGTAAGATACAACAGAAAAGCGAGCAAAGTCTACAAACTTCAAAATAGAATAGGACAAAATCATAGCAAAGACAAATTTAAGTTCCAGTAAGTTGAATACACAACACAGCTCATTTGAGTAACATCAGGTAAAAATTTTGTGAAAAGCAATTCACATGTCAATAGATGTGAAAATTTTGTTTCTTTTCAGATGTTATGGCTTAAGTTTCAGCACAGAAAACAGCTTCCTTCTTCTTATTTCAGTCCCTTTTTTATCTGAACCTGATGACATAAGTGCCAGTCACCTTTTTTATAAAATATCATAACAGTAAGTTTCAACTTGTTACATGGTCTGACAGGATTTAATTCAACATATATGTTTAATAACCACCCACACAGGTTTCTAACATTTATATTTTACACACCATATGTTTATTCCTTCTACTCTTGTAAATACTGGTGTTGTGGCTTTAATCAGGTAAACTCTATGCGTGGCAAGAACGTATTTTCATCCTGAGCAGAGAAGGACATGACTGTATGTTGAAAGCAGGGAGAGGTATCCTAGGAATAATACAGAGATATTGTCTTGGCACACAGGGGTGACATTAGCAAAGCCAATGTCCACCTGGTGTTGAATCTGGCAAGGATGTCATGATCAAAGGCCTGAGAATGAAAGCCCTGTGGATATTTCATACTTGTGATGTACTTGTAAGTGATGTCAGAAATAATAAAAAATAAAACCATTCATAAACCCTGTGTAAATATGTACTGTTCCTTGCCATGTTTCTGAGAACAGTTTTTGGTGTCCCCTTCCCATTAGTGAAGAAAAGATTTGCATTTATTTGTATCTATATCTGCTTTAGGCAGAGTCAAATTGCTATCATGGTAGTGTAGTGTTGCCAGAGGGTCTTCCTTGGGACTGTCGTCTTTGCAAGTCCATCTTTGCTATGAAACTGTAGCAGACAGGCAACTGACTTTTTGGACAAGTAACCTGAAAGTAGTTCTGCTTTTGCCTCAACCTCATGAGAGAAAAGATCCTGCTGTTGCTTCTGGTGAGTGCTTATAAGTCTGCTGGAGGGCAGAGGAGTGCAATTTGCCCAGATGTTAGACCAGGAGCTACATGTCTGTGAGTGTCTCAGCTGATCATGCCTGCAGTGAGGCAGTCTTGCCTACCTCCTGGGAGCAGCTGAAGAGCAAGAGGCCCAAAAGTGAAGACTCTCTCCTCCATGCTCCTCTGTGATGAAAAATTAAGCCAAGAAGGAGCAGCAAGCAGCACCAAGATGATGTAAGTGTAGCATAAATGCAGGCTATGGTGCCACTGCTGAAATAGCATCATAGGCCTATGGTCAGAGAAGTAGAAACTGTAAAGATACTAAGACTGGGACAAAGGACAGGTAGGCTTTTCCCAATGATCATCTGATCTTTGATGTTAGTGGAAAAAATTCTGGAATTAGTTTGGTCCCTCCATTTATTCTCAGTATATGTACACTTTGGAAAATACTTGTAACTAATTATTCTATAGATGTGTATGAATTATGAAAGCAACTGTGAAAAGACACTCACTTTTGATGATATGAGGGGATTTTAATTTTTCAGTGGAGCACTATTCCAAAACACAGTGTTTGTATACTTTGTTACCTCTTAAAACCAACTCTATATGACATACAGTCATTAGAACTAAATTGGGTACTGATTGTGCTTACCCTAATATATAGTCTATTTCCCAGCTACTTCAGCAGCTTCGCAAATAAGCTTGGAAGTTTCTGCTAGTCATCATCAGACATAATGGGCTTATTACCTGGGGTCTTGTACACCAAGTGTTGTGGTCAACAACCAAGTAAAGCAAAAACTTGAGCAGATCAAAGGTTAGAACAGACCTAAAATATCACAAACAAATGCAAGAGTGGAAAAAATGAAGTCACTATAGAAAATAGTGCTGGGCAGTTTGGGGCAGAAGTCTATACAATGTTTAATTTTGTTCTTATGGTATTAGGAAAGAACAAAGAGGAGCAGATTTTTTAGTATCTAGTAAGTTATTCTATGTTCAGGTGAAGTAGTAAACCTGTTATTGGCTATCCTACTAGTCTCCTGTGGCAGTCTCCTTAGGAACATGACATGTTTAACTTACCTAGGACTAGGTGAACACTGATAGCTTGTCAGCACTTAGCTGGTCAGCTGAATTTTTACTGTTTATCTGTATATTTTTACTTAATACAAGCACTTTCTTGTTTGTTTGTTTTGTGAGATTTTGGGAATTTAAATAACTATCATATTTTTATCCCTTTTTTTTTTTTTTCTCAATTGGGTAGAACTGGTCAATATGTTCAAAAGCTAGATGGTGAAACCAGAGAACAGATGGCCTGTTGACTTTGGATATCTTCCTGAAAATGAAGAAAGGACACCAGGTCAAGTGTCTAGTTCTACTTCACAGTAATTTTCTCAGTTGTGCTTTTCCTCTAAAAATTAACTATGAACAAGATTAATATTATAACTATTTAAAGTTATTTTCAGAGACGTTTGGGAAATAATTTAGCAGAAATATCTTGATTGAACTAAAAATGCATGATGAATTAGTAATTAAGAACGTGTGGTGATTCATATTTTTGGAAGTGAAGATAACTCTTCATTTATTTGTTCTTGTTTTCTGTCTTTCATTGCAGAAATACAGGAGTTAAGATGTGTGTGTACCAGAGTCTATAGCAGTGCCTATGGTAAAGGCATGTTTAACCCACTGGATTAAGTCCATCAGTCCATGGGATGACATGGGGTGCATCCAAGGGTGCTGGGAGACTTGGCTGATGTATGTACGTGAGGCCACTCTCAATTACCTCTGAATGGTCATGGCAACCAGGGAAGGTTCCTTATGACTGGAAAAAAAACCCCACAAACATCACACCCATATTCAACAGAGGCAAAGACTCGGGATACTGCAGGCTAGTCAATCTACCCTCAGTCCCTGAGGAAGATGGAACAAATATTCCTGAAAGCCATTTCCAGGATCATGAAGAACAAGATGATGATTAGGAATGGCTAGTATACTTTTATCACAGAGAAGTCAATCCTCATTGACCTAATTCCCTTTTATGATGAGATAACTGTCTCTGGAGACAAGGGAATAAGAGTGGTTGCTGCACAGCTTGACTACAGAAAAGTCTTTTGTATGGTTTCCCATAATACCTTTCTAGCTAATCTGCTAAAATACGGACTGTATTAGTGGATAATAAG
>NW_010229523.1:5010-6238 GCF_000690775.1 Eurypyga helias
TGAACCATTAGAAGAGTTATGATTAGCATAAAGTACAGTATGAAGTCCAACTGGTGGCTGGTTACTGGTAACATTGTTCCAGGATCAATACTATCAATATCTTTAATGACATAAATGAAGACTTCCGTCAACAAGTTCATAAATGACACCACACTGGGGAAAAGCAATAGATACCTGAGGGGAAGGCAGTGCAGATATTTAGAGGGATATCGACAGGCTGGAGAAGTAAGCTGGTAGAAACCTCATAAAGTTCAACAAAAGAAAATTATTTTTTATTTCACAGTATGAACATCTTGTAAGATTTTACAACACAAGTAGATTGCAAGTATGATATACATGCAGGACTTTAAGTCCCAGACTACCTCAAGCTCCACAAAATTATGTAAATATTTCATAAACTCTACCAAATCCATGAAAAGACATAAGGAAAGATTATAGGTTTTCTTTGATTACCTTCATTATTTTAATTACTCTAATTAATTCATGGAGGCAATTCATTCAAGTATATTACACAATTGTAGAGGGGCAGAAAGGTTGTCTGTGAGTTCTCCTTTTCAAAATGTGGGTTATAATATAAAAGTACAGGTTTTAGAAAGGCTAAGTTCTCTGCCAAACTCTTTCTTTTTAGAAAAAAACAATTCTTCACAAAGTTTCCTCCTTCTACAGAAAAAAAAAAGAAAAAATAGTAATCTGAGAGTTAATGTCCTAAAATGGGAACAGTGTTAAAGTTTTTTTCATGTATCTGCTGCTAGAAGTGGATCATACACCTCTACTTTTCATAACCTGCTTTGTGGAAGATTTATTCAACTCTCCAGTTTATAGAGTTTTAATTAAGAAAGTTAAATACACCAGAATCAAAGTCTTTCTGGTCTCTTTTTCAAAAACTCTGTACTACAGTTGTTGCTTATCATTTGCATTGTCTAACTAGCACAATTTTTTTCTTTTTTATACCTTCCGGTTGCCTTTATCTGTCATATTTGAAAAGTCATGGCAATCTGGTGAAGTTCCCACTAACTAGAAAAGGGGAAACATATCCCCCATCTTTAAAAAGGGAAAAAAAGAGGATCTGGAAAACTACAGGCCAGTCAGTCTCACCTCTGTGCCTGGCAAGGTCATGGAGCAGATCCTCCTGAAATTTTGCTAAGGCACATGGAGAATGAGGAGGTGATTGGTGACAGCCAACGTGGCTTCACCAAGAGCACCTCATGCCTGACTAATATGGTGGCCT
>NW_010229524.1:0-2320 GCF_000690775.1 Eurypyga helias
AAGTCCTTCTCCTCAGGGCAGCTCCAGCCTTTGGGAGCATTGAGAGACCTTAAAACTGAATTTTCTTTCTTCTGTCCAGTTAAGGAACTTTTCCTTCTCAAATTTTGGGCTTCACTACAGGATGGTGGTTTATCTGAAGACTAATAAAAAAAGTCTTTGGTGCCCTGAAAATGCGGATGTGAGGTTGGGTGTCGAAGCAGGAAGATTGTGCTTTGGCACAACCCGGGCATAGCCTTGACTACGTGATGCATTTTGATGTCCTTGCTGCCTCCTAAGTGGTGTTCTGATGCCGATCCCCTCGGTGCATTGGGTGTTTCTGGGATCCGTGGCGTGGACCGCTCTGCCAGTGCCTTTATCATAGAATCATAGAATCACAGAATGGGTTGGGTTGGAAGGGACCTAAAAGATCATCCAGTTCCACCCCCCCTGCCATGGGCAGGGACACCTTCCACTAGACCAGGTTGCTCCACGCCTCATCCAGCCTGGCCTTGAAGATATCCAGGGATGGGGCATCCACAACATCTCTGGGCAACCTGTTCCAGTGCCTCACCACCCTCTCCGTGAAGAATTTCTTCCTGATATCTAATCTAAACCTCCCTGATTTCAATTTATACCCATTACCCCTTGTCCTGTCACTACAGGCCCTTGTCAAAGGTCCCCCCCAGCCCCCTTGTAGCCCCTTCAGGCACTGGAAGGCTGCCATGCGGTCTCCTCGGCGGCTCCTCTTCTCCAGGCTGCACAAGCCCAATTCTTGCAGCCTTTCATCATGGCAGAGGGGCTCCAGCCCTCTGATCATCTCTGTGGCCTCCTCTGGACTCGCTCCAAGTGGTCAATATCCTTCTGATATTGAGGGCTCCACAGCTGGACGCAGCACTCCAGGGGGGGTCTCACCAGAGCAGAGTACAGGGGCAGAATCCCCTCCCTCGCCCTGCTGGCCACACCTCCCCGGATACAGCCCAGGATACGGTTGGCATTTACTGCCCCTGTGCTTTCCCTTCTCTCCCACCTCGTCCCCATGTTGCTCTCAAGACCTGGAACATCTTGGCTTTTTCTGGTGCTGTTGATGCTGCTTTCCCTTCATAGAATCACAGAATGGGTTGGGTTGGAAGGGACCTTAAAGATCATGTAGTTCCAACCCCCCTGCCATGGGCAGGGACACCTTCCACTAGACCAGGTTGCTCCAAGCCTCATCCAGCCTGGCCTTGAAGACATCCAGGGATGGGGCATCCACAACATCTCTGGGCAACCTGTTCCAGTGCCTCACCACCCTCTCCATGAAGAACTTCTTCCTGACATCTAATCTAAACCTCCCCGCTTCCAATTTAAACCCGTTACCCCTTTTTCTGTCGCTTACAGTCGTTTCCCTCTGCTCTCTCCTCCAAGGTCAGGTAGCCTTATCCACTCCCAGCACTGAAAAATTGGATTTTAATCTGCTGAATTCTGAAATTTCCCATTTTTCATGCCTGTCCTGCTCCCTTAGTAGTTGATTTTTCTGTCGTAGCCGACACGGAGGGACAGGATGCTCTGGGTGTTTTAAAAGCGCCACGTGGACACGGCTCCAACGTTTCAGTCCCTCCCAATCCCAGGAGAACTAACAAAATCTTGAGCTCCAGCGTTTGAAAGGCAGTTTGGAAACACAGAGGTTCTGTCCACAATCCTGGAGCTCTGTATCCAGCACTAGACTCTCCGTCCCGGAGAGATGGGCAACCACGTGTGAAAAGCTCTTGTCCAAACCACTTAAGGTCGGGATGACGCAGCGAGTGGCTGTGTCTCCCGAGGGAAAGCCTCCTGTAAGGAATATTTACTCTGCTGCAGGGCTGTTTACAGTTGGCGTTGCCATTGTCATGTTGGTTGGGAACGGATGGAAATCATTAAGGGATGGAGGAGGACATCCCATGATACTCTCCAGGTCCCCTAATTGCCGAGTTGCTTTTGCTCTTTCGCTGCTTCTGACACACACGGGAGCTGCCACGTCTGCGGGTAGAGCTGCTGCGGCACGATGCCTTTGCCTCTGTCAGACACAGTTGCCCCCTCGTTCTTCCTCCTCATTCTGCATATCCAGCTGCAAAAATAAGTCACGTGTCCCTGGGGGCAGTTTCAGAGAGACCCCGACTGTGGCCAGTGAGCCCGAGGCCTAAATCCAGTGGAATCAGGCTGGAAAGGGTCTGTGCCTGTGGGGGTGTGAGGAGCAGCACGAGAGGGGTGACGGGACGGGTACCCGGGGCAGCTCTGCCCCTTCCTGCCCTCCGCTGCCAAGTGCTGCTCCCACTGCCAGGGTGGGCATCCCGCTGCCCTGAGACAGGCTGGGGGAGTTGGGGGG
>NW_010229525.1:0-33219 GCF_000690775.1 Eurypyga helias
CTTTGTTTCAGCGGGGAAATTTTTCTTATCTACGGATAATAAAGCGTAAATTCCAAAGCCTGGGGAATTACAAGCTCTAGGGGAGAGCAGCCAAAAGGGAAACGCATCCCTCCGCAGCGAAAAGCGAACCGAGCGCCCCGCCAGCGCTGTTCAGCGATGAAAGACCAACACTCCTGGCTGCGGGGTTACCTTCTTCCCAGCAGCTTTTCCCTGCGGAGGGGCTGATTCCGCTCTGCGCACGGGGTCAGCAGCGAGTGATTTCCAACTCCGCTCCAGCTGGGAGTGTCTTTCCAGCGATGAATCACGCCGGTTTATCCCAGCGTAATGTCACAGAACGCTTTACTCAAGCAAAACTCCATACACGAGGCTGCAGGTTTTCATCTCCTGCCAATTCCAAGTGGGTTTTGTTATCATTAAAAGAATGTAATTACGTACATCTCACTATATTCAAGTGAGTTTCTCAACAGACTGAACATAAATACCTACACGTACTTAGGGAAGCATGACATCACGTTTTAGCTCAGTTAAGTGGCTTTTAGATAACAAGCCATGCCCCATCCTCAAGAATGCACAGATTAGATAAAATATCGAAGAAGAGCTGTGACTCCCCGCCGTTTGTTTGTACATACTAGCGTAAAGTGTAACAACACGATTTAATCCATTTCGGTACATTAATTAGTCATGCAGAAAGTATTCAAAACAGCGTAAGCAACAATTCATCAAAAAAGCATGAGTATTAAATTAAATCAGCATTGGCTGCCAGCTGAAAGCTGCTAATAAAGCCAGGAACGCTCTCGCTGATGGGAGAAGCTACACAACCTGTCCCCTGCTCCCATCCCACGCTCCCAGCACACAAATCAGGGGCAGGGGCTCCGGCGGGAGCCCGGCACGGCACCACCGGTCTTTCCTGCTCCGTGCTGCTCCCGTTTCCTCTTTCGATGTTTATGGGAACATAATCTGCAAAATATAAGTGCTCCCAAGCAGTTTTCCAACACGGCCAAAGCTATTTTTCTCCCCTGGGTTTTGAGCACTGCCACATGTATGCTCCTATGTATAATTCCATTTTATGGAGAGTTGCCCTGTTGATATAGCTGTTGTTCACCCATGGGAAAGGCTGCAAAGTCAGACCCAATTCTTGAATTAATTGCTTATTATTTACCTACGCGGCATCTTGGATTGGTCCATGTTTTCCTCCTAGGGTTAATATAGTACAAATATTCATTTCAAAGGTTACTTAGAGTTTTGCAGGAAAAAATACAGCATAATGGAGAACTGACTCGGGGGCAAAAAAAATAAAAGTCAAGGGCAGACCCCCTCAGACCGCTGCATCCCACATCAGACCAAGGCTGTAGGAGAACTTGAAGAAGTGACTGGGAAAGAGAGAAATGGTTTAGCAGAACAGGTAATAAATACAGAGGCCAGGAAATATTTAAGTACTAAGGACCAAACCTTTGCGTGGGCAGGGTGAGGTCCTGTTCCTCACTGTTCTGCTGGGTGTTTTGGGGCCAGGAGCTGCTCGGACCAGGGATTGGAAAGGCAGACGCCAGCTCTGGGCGTAAGACCTTAGTCAGGGCTGGGCGTGGAGGCAGAGAGCTTGGTGCTGAGCAAGGCAGCGCTTGGATGGAGAGGACAGGAGCCAGAAAGCCCATGCGAGGAGGAAGTTATGGCAGCCCCAGTTAGATCCAGGGCATTGCTGGGACCAAGGAAGGGCGTCTGACTGGGTTTACTCACTGGGATCACAGATTGCATCAGGTGGTGGCTGTAAAAGTGGCTGCGGCACAGCAAGTATTCAATGGGTCCTCTGTGGACTGACCTGGTGGCCAGCCTTACCCCAAATATAAATGAGTAGAGAGAAATCTCCTTTCCAGGGGAGCTTACGAGAAAACAAGGCTGAAAGAGTTGCACAGACACTGAGTATCGCTAACAGAGGGAAACACCCTGGGACTGAGTTCCTGACTCAGCTCAAAGCTCATTCTTCAGACCAAAAATCTTAGCCTGATACACAGCATTTAATAATACATAAGTAATTATTTTCATATTTATTCAGATGAATACCATTAACAGGAGCAGACTCATCTGGCTGGAGCTTTCGGTGCTTGTGAATCATCCCAATGAATCAATCCTAGCACAGAGACAAGGAGCTTACTGAAAGGAAGACAAAAGGAGCAGCAAAGCTATGAGATGGCATCGTGAAGATGAAAAGTTTAGAAGGACAGGCAAGGAATCCCACAAGACTCTTAGGATTATAAGGGTTGTAAGTCTTATGAAGGTTACAAAAGCCTCATGTTTCTGTAGGGAGATTATGAGGTCAAAATGTCTAATTGAAAGGCGGTTTATATGAATCAATTTATTCCAACTCACTCCATCAGTATCCGTAGAAGGCATACCTGACTGGCTGTGCGTGTACAGAGTTATTTCAATCTGCCTGGAAACTTTGTACATAAAACCATCGTTAAAATAACTCGTAAAATTATGTAAGTTATGAAATAAATTGTAAAGCACTTTAAGAGTCCCATACAGACTTGAGGATTAAAGAAATAATTGATGCAAACCATAAAAATACCAGGTAATTTATTGTGAAAGACATTTATTTCTTCTCCAAAGGAGGACTGCTCACTACAGCCAAGCATCATACGCATCCCTCTGCCGAGAGTTTGAGCACTGGCATGTGATATTTAAGGCAGCAATTAACCACAACAGTCCGAGTTAAACGGGGGAATCCTAAAGCATCAAAGGCCAGCTATTCATAGCTATTATTAATTCATTAATTTGAAAGATTACATGAAAGAATTAACAGTCGTAGACAAAACTGGCCAGCAGCAGTTCTGTTGATAGTAAATCCTGGTTTCTCCCTATGGTGAAGGAGTGAGCGACATCTGTTCCCTCAGAAACGGTTGTGGGGGTTCTGGGGGCCATTGTGCACTATGTAAAAATAGATTTAAATTTTCACATATCTTCAGCCACTTCCTAATTGGCCAGGCATGAAAACACATCACTATTTAAACAGCATCTTCAGTGCAGCCCTTGGCTTCTGTGCCAACATTCAATGCCTTTTATTCATCCACTGGCTTGTGACGGTTTATGAATGGTCACTTCATCGCTGGGGAACATGAAAGCCGCTTCTTTTGCTGCGTGTAGCTTATACGAGCAACAGCGTGTGTCTGCGGCTCTTAGCACTGCTCGATTGGATTCCTCAGATTCCCCATAAACACTGGGAAATAGCTAAATTGGAACTATTATCATTTCATTCCCTGTGTCCTTCGTGACCTAGTCTAGTCTAGGCACAAGGCTGAACTTCTGTGCATCTGTGTCTCTGACCAGTAACTCCCCTACTAAATGTACCTTATTGTAACTATAGTTCTCCACTACCAGCATCAGATAGAACACATCTGTCTACATCAAATTTTGCTATATCCTTTTTTAAAAGCCTTCTGCCACTTTTAATGACCTTTACTCAATCTTCGCTGAAGCCTTCCCAAGAGCAGCCAACCTTTGGCGTTTCCGAAGGAACCGCTCGGTCACTGCCGCAGCAGAGAGCCCCCAGAAGGCACACCGCCTGCGTTCTACAACCTCCTGGATTTAGACCAAGAATTTGGAAGACAAAGAGTGAGTAAATCATTAACCTTTGGGCTTGGTGGAGTTAGGGCTGGACATCCATGACCAGGCCGTACAAAAGCGAGGGCATGCTCGCACGCTTCAGACCTCCGAGCAGCCCTTCCAGTCCACCTTCTCCTGGCTGTTCACCACCTGGGGCAAAAAAAGACTATAAAGGGATGGTGAAACATCTGGTGTTTCCAGGTATCCTAAGTCTGGATAGGCTATAATGATCATTTGATGGGAACTGGATCTCCACATCTTCAGAGCTTTAGTAGAGAGTCTTGATGAAAAGAGTTTGTCCAAATCAAAACCATCCACCTATCTTTTGCTTCCTAGAGACCTCAGGGAACGGAGGTGTTCGTGTGCTGACCCCAGAAAGCACTGCTCTTAAAAAAAAACTCAGCCTCAGCAAGAAAGAGCTCAAAATCAATGACAAGGGTATTAAACTTTGCAGCAAAGGAATACAACTGAAAGCACTACATTTTGAAACTTCAAGTTCAGTTGATATCAAAATTCTACCCAATTGTCTTATTTGGTGGAAGACTCAAGGACAATAGCTTGGAGACATATTCCAAGCTATCAGTGTTTTATAGACGTATTACAAATGTAAGGCTTAGGTTCCTGTATGCCCAAACAGTCCTTGGTTTCATATGGAATCAGTGACACAATTAACAACATTTAATAATGTTCAACAGATACTCAGAGCCAGAAGACTGAATGAGCAGTCTAAATGTGCGCCTTCCTATGGTATCAGCAAGACTGAATTTTCCAGTTTTACAAAGGGAATTAAGGTAAATATCTATAGCATTACCAGTCTCCAGCATTTGGAATTTCCTTTCCCAGTGTTAAAACTGGGAACACACTGTTAAATCACAGCATTTTAGGGGGAACGTGACATACTGGACATTCTTGCATCCTTCATTTGCCTTCAGACTTTCCTACTGTAAATATCACTTGGAAAGAAAACCTGATCAACTATTCGTTCTAATTGCACCCAGTCTAACCCCCCAACCACCAAAGCAGTGTCAAAAGGAAAAGGGTTTCATACCAGTTCATTTTCAAAGGTAACTCCAGCACACTCTCAAATAGGATTCCTTTAGGATGTCCCTTCAAAGAGGGCACGCTTAATAGCACAAAACCTAACACCTATCTGGTGTAATTAAAAAAAACCCCAACCCTCAGTACTTCAAATAAACAAGAAAATATTACACGAAAGAATGAGGTAAGGTTTACTGAAAAATGGGCAAGTAAAGTTTGAGGGTAAAAAATAGAACCACTTCAAGGGCAAGGGCATAGCAGAACATGGAGAAATTAAGCGTCTGGGGAAGGGGAACAGAAGATTTTAGACAACCCATGGTTAGGTGACATGGAAAATCCCTCTGTCCTCAAGGAATTGCTGTCCTCTGCCTGACAAGAAAGTAGATTAATTAGCCAGCACTCTGTTCGGTGCCACAGGAGAAGCATGGACACTCCCAAAGTGTTCTTCAAAGGTTTTAGACCGCGGACAACATGAGTTGGGTTGGAAAAAAAAAAGCCACAAAGGTGGCCAAGTCACTGAGAAACACAAGGCAGAAGCAGTAACCATCACAACACCTGCACGCAGCTGCGTAACGCTGTATTTCCCAGTAGAAGATACTGAGGGTGTGTGGCGCGGTTGAACAACACGCTCCGCAATTCATCAGCTACGGTTCCAGCGTGCCGCTGGTACCCACCAAGAACCATATTTGAGCAAATGACTTACGGCGTGTTTTTCCTTCGCTGCCAGGCTTTGGCAGGAGACACCTCTGCGCCAGGAAGGGAATTCCAGAGGCGGGTATCAACCGTAGAAACCCTGGTCAGGAGCTTTTCTGCCAGATGAAGGATGCTTCATGGAAAGCACACTTCTGGATCAGTGGCAACCATAAAAAGCACAGAACCATGAAATAAAGGGTTAAGAAAAAAAAAAAAAGAGATAAAAAAAAAAGAGGGTTAGTGGAATTTAAAGGGAGTTAATTATTTTTCCCACATGCTCTATTTTTGCAAAGAGCAAGGAGAAAAGTGACAGGCATGAAAGAGACCCTGATTGCCTGTTATTAACTGCCAGTAGCACCATTAGTTTATTTACTAGAGTGAAAACTAATAAGGAGACTAATGAGAGGTTTGGTTTGGGGCACTGTGGCGTTTCATTACAGTCTGGTGGAAAATTGGAAATGAACCCGATAGCTCTGTACTCCATTAACTCTTTCTGTCAGATCTGTGTAAAATGCAAACACACATGCCCGTATTCAGCCGTACTTTTTGGGAGAGCACCTAATGATTTTTTGACAACTTTAATTCCCCCCCCTGTAGAAGATGTCTCTATTTTTCCTCTCGATGCCTAGCACTGCAGTATTGCAACATTAAACTTCATTTACCATCAACATAATAAAGGTTTATACGCCTGTCGTGCCTTTGATTGGGGTCTGTCAAAGCATGGCACAAAATGTAATTAATTAAGCCTCCTGATACTCCTGGGGTCAGCAGTGGGATACAGCAGCATCACTTCACCTCCCCGGCACGGTGCAGGGAAACATGAATTCCTTCAGTAACCTGCTTGGCAGAGATAAACGTTATCTCCAACTCAAGAGATAGGGAGAAGATAGAAAGCAAAATGCAGTATCTGCTGGGATTAGGTAGAGAAATCAAATTCATCACCTTTGCCTGACAAGTATCTTAGAAACTCCAGTGTGAGTATAGAAACAGCACTGCACAAAGGAATCAAAACACTCTGAAAACTTTTCATGGATACACTAGAGAAACAGGAAGAAAACTGGTGAGATTCCTATAGTTTAGGGTGATGTAAACAATAAAACTCTTTTAACCAGTTGCATAATACGAAGGCCATTTCTTTTGCATTCAGAAAATGCAAAATACATTCACAGAAAGCTGACACATCACCTTCCTCTTTCCCCACATGCAGTGTCCCTGCACCATCTCTGATAGTGCTACCAGACCTTCTGACTGCTCAATGTTTCCATTTCTGGTGGGGTTTGGAAAATAAAAAACCCACAAGTCTGTTTTGGGAATGAATTCCTACTGGAATCATTGTTAAAATGGCAGTCTCTGTCCCTCCAACCCATGCCTTTCTGGTTCTTCTCTGAATTTAAAGAGTAACTCATTGCAGATCCTGTTTATATGAGCATGTGTATGTACACCACACACCGGGGAGCATCTAGGTTGTGTGATACATAACCCAGCGTTTTCACAAAATTACCAAATGACATCCCTTTGGCTGGTTGGTTTCTCACCACTCCTTCCAGCGGGGCAAACAAACCCACTGCTATCAAGTACAGTCTCTCTGGGCAAAAGTTACACAAGGAGCATCTCTCCGTTTGCAAATGCACCAAAACATTCCGATGCAAAACATCTGAGCTTTCTGGAGATGGTCTGTTTGGTTTCTTAGGAGGAAGAAACATTGGTGAAGAAGATTCCCAATAAATTCTGAGATTGGTAGCTAGCTATGTATAACAGTTGGATTGTGACTAAGTAGAAGGGAAATACCCATATTTAAGTCCTCAGCTCTCCAGCATAATGAGGTAGAGAGCACAACCAAGACAAAATAAGGAAAAAAATTAAAAAAACGGATTTAAAGGAAAATACCAAAAGGGGCTAAACCAACAAGTTTTATATTCTTCCCTCAGGGAAAAAGTCTTTAAAGCAGGTGCAGAGATAAGAAGCAAAGGCACAACGAAGTGGTGCAAACATGACATGGAAGAAATAGCAAAAATACATGTGCCTGCAATCACATCTCCTTCCCGTGGCAATGGTGTCAGACTGCATAAATGAGCTGGGCAAAGCAGTTCCATAACTGCAAAATACCATGGAAGTTGAACTTGTGCCTCTTCCTTTGACCATTTGCCTGCGTTACTAAAAAATACCATTTTTTACAGAGTACACGCATTTGCTTTAACTCTTCCTCTCGCTCTCCAAAAAACCCAAGACTAACATGCAATTTTTCCCTAAAAGATTTAGCAAGATTCTGGGAATGGGAGAAATCTGCTGAAACCTGTCCCCACTGCCAGCACCACAAGCACGACCTTTCAGTTTGGAGAGGGTTCCAGCCTTCGTTAGGACCATTTGACCTGCGTGGTGCCCCAGAGCAAAGACCCGTGTTCGGTTTGAAGCTGGACACCTCACTTTATTAAGCACCTGATCCAGTGTCCACTGAAGCTGAATGAATGCGAGTCTCCCACCAACGTCAGATTAGGCTGTAAAAAAATTAATTACCGACTTCCCTATTTTTTTTTTCACGTAGCTAAATTCCATCAATGGCTTAATATGTTTTTTTAATCATCAAGACCGTCTTGGGTTTTGCCTCACGGTTTTAGGTCAAACTTACAGGAAGTCTAATGCCAGCAGCCTAAACGTATTGCCTGCTGCCCTCGTTTTACAGATGGAGTTGCTTTCCAGCTCGATGCCTTCCTTGGGCTCCTTGTTAAGGAGATAAAATAGGAAACGGTGGAATGACAAGCAGATTTAAAAAAAATATAAATTCAGCAGTAATTGTTCAGACTACGATACTGGAAATTTGGCAGAATAGGGATTCGATATTGCCATGTTTAATGTACAGGATGAAAAAAAGCTTTGAGCTTAAATAAAATAAGAAAATAAACAAAAGAAGGGGAAAAGCCATTGGGAAATACTTTGCATGTCTTTATAGTTAAGATGTTAATGGTCCAAAATAACATCTGTGTTCTTCCTACGTTCTTAAAAAAAAAAAAATCACTTGCTGATTATGTTAGCTTGCTTTGAAAGCCCACAGCAGATTTATTATTTCCTTTGGAAAAAATGTACTTTGTTCTTCCTACAATCTCATTCCCATCGACTGCAGCATGCCAAAAGAAGCTGCTTTGGGAATAAGCCAAAACGACTGAGACAATGTGGTATACTCTAAGCACAGACTATTTAGGGGCTATGAGAGAAAATCCTTTTGTAATTTTTGAAGTCTGCACTTGGTGCAAGTTAATGAGAAAGTTTGAGACTGAAAGGTCTCATTATGACATGTCACTCCAAGATTGCATCTTTGTTTTCTTAATTTTCTTTTAAGCTGCTCCCAAGCTGGCTAAAAAGAATCTTTATGAGAGAGGATGAGATAAACTTTGAGAATTTCAATGCAAAGATGGCCAGTCCAGATTTGATCCAGTTACTTTGCTCTTGCAGTGGGCTGGAGTGAATGAGCTGACGAGTCACTGAGAAGAGACTGTTGACAGAGCTGTAAAACCCCAGCTGTGCCTTTCTCCCACTCTGCTGGCACCTTTTTGGGCCAGGAAGAGAGCCGAATCATAGAATGGTTTGGGTTGGAAGGCACCTTAAAGCCCATCTAGTTCCAACCCCCCTGCCATGGGCAGGGACACCTTCCATAGCCCAGGTTGCTCCAAGCCTCATCCAGCCTGGCCTTGGACACTTCCAGGGATGGGGCATCCACAGCTTCTCTGGGCAACCTGTGCTGTGCCAGCGCCTCGAATCATTCTGTGATTCTGTGATGATTCTGAGCGATGTAGCCAAGGCTGGGGAGGAGCCAAGTTGCCCACAATGAAGCTCTGCAGCACAGTTATACCCCGTAACCCTTGGTCATCTCCTTTTCTTCACTCACCCCCAGGGACCCACGAGCAGCACGCCTGACGTGTCCCTTTTTTTAATGATGAGTTCAACTCAGCACACCTGCTGAGAGCCATGGCTGTTCTCTGCAAGCTCCTTTCACTCCTGGGGCTAACATTAAACGAAGCTGGAGGGGAAAGTTCAAAATACTTATTTATGTGTAGAAGTAAAAATGGTGGAGTTCAGCCTACTCCTTGTTGAAAGCCCAAATCTGAAAGCATTTCTGAGTAGTGGCTGCAGGACTCAGTTCCTAATCAAACATTTGGATTTAGCGATTTCCACACAGAATGAAGGACCCACTCCAACGTGCTCACACACTCTGGCTTTGGGGACACATGTGAGTGCATGGAGGAGGGCTGGAAGAGGTCCGGGGGGGTTTATCTTTTCAGTTCAACAGGAGAAAACATTACACATACAATCACTGCACTAACTTCTAAAATATAAGGGCAGATAGTGTAAAATCATTAAAAAATACTACCAGTTGCCACCTGTCAGCCATTAAACAACTCTGCTTTTTTGTACTAATTTAGTAATTGCAATTTCTAGGGAATCTTAAAATCAGGTCGTGAGATGAGAACGGTACCTCATAGGAATCTTCTTATCCAGTGGGTGAACAGGCAATATTTTGAAGGATTTATAATGAACCTGAAAAATAAACACAGCTTCTCCTATCTGTTTACTGCTCAGTAACCAGTTTATGCTAGCAGCCACGGAGCCAAGCAGTCTGCTTCTCCGCAGAAACCAGAGGAGCAGTAAATTGCATCAGTGTAAAGATAAATGCCCTCGCCTGGGAGAGACGGGGATCCACAGCCAGCAGAGAAGAATGCAAGATGCCATCTACCGCAAACGCCACGATGATAGCAGCTGGGCAACACGCGAACGCTCCCCAAACAGCAAAACTGGGGAATTGCGACTGAAATCCAGCCCTTCGCCCACTGCTGTGCAAAATGTTTGCAATCAGGCTGCAAAGCGCTGCTTTCCAAATACTCGTGATTATTGAACACACACGTGTCTTTCAAAATACTAAATGTGCCTGTGTATTGCCTCCTGAAGTATTGAAAATTCAGATTATTTTTTTTCCTTCAAATCTTGGTTATGAATATCAAATACCGAATATGGTATATTGATTCAGTGGAAGAAAAACCACCAGGTGTTAAACCCTTTTTGCACTTTTTTCTAGGGTTTTCTTTGCATATTCTTCAAGCTGATCAGCTGTCACTCGCATGATTCTGTTCTTAAAATAGCATAATGACAGCTGACCATCTCCAGCCCATTTTTAACATTTTCATCACAGAGATTACTTAATTTCACACAAAATGCAACTGCTACAAAACTCCTTCTTCAAGAACAATTAATGCTCTGGCAAACAGCGGCAGCCATGGCTGGGCACTGGGAAAGCCAAGCGCATTAATGAAGAACAGGAATGCTTCATTCATACCCACAAAGCTCTCCAGCTCTTCTACCATGGCCCAGCTCCAATATGTGAGTAGTATTCAGTTGGGCTACTCACATGCTTAAATTTGCATGTATGCTTAAAATAGTTTTAGGTTGGGATCCAGTCCAGCTGGCAAGTGGAACAGACTCATTAGAGGGTTATCTGGACACACGGCTAGAGGGGAAGAAAAGCCCTCATTGTGGTCTCGCAGCTCATACAAGAAATAGAGGACTTGGTTTGGCATGCTGGAAGGTCAGAAGGTGCCGAGGGTCTCCAGCTATAACCAAGAGGGCTGGCGAGCATCACACCCCAGGCAGCACCAGAAAAAGCAACACGCGCAGTCAACACTCCCACACCAGGAGGACAACTTCAAATAAAGTCCACAATTGCTAACAAATAAGATAAGAACCAAGCCGAAGATAAAACACTAGAAATGCTGCAGAGCCGTGTGCGGTTGGAGAGCCAACATGCAACGGCGGCAGCGGCACACAGGGGAGGTGGCTGAGCAGTACCAGGGTCTGTGAGAGCTACCACAGCACCGTCTCTAGCACAAGCAAAGGTGACGGGGTAAGGAAAACTACACCAGCGTTTTGAAGGGTAAGAGGGTTAACTCTCTTGGTTCTCCCAAATGTGGGGCACTGCAGAACCCAGCATGCTCTCAGCGTCCTTGCCTTGAAGGCACAGACATCCTCCTACATCCTCGCTTCAGGACTGGGCAGGACAAGAACAGGAGAGGAAGGGAGGGAGAGGCTAAACCAGCCAGGAGAAGTGGCACAAAAGGAGCAAGAAGAAAGAACAGAGCTCTGAAACCCACGACCCACAGAGGAAGGTCTAATGAGTGGGAGCTATTCAACCTACAGACGTTTTCTCACAGAATGAAAGCACAAGGGCACTAAGGATCACCAAGGGACAATCACTTCAGGTTGTTCATCATGGATGTGACCACTTCCAACGCAGCAAAACCTACTCAAGCTAGAGAGGAGCAAAAACCCAACAGTAAGGGCAGGGGAACACAGGAAGAGCTTTCCTTGCCCTCAGCATACATCTGCCAGTCCAGGTTGGACCAGGACTCCTGAGGAGGAGAGGAGTTGCTTTGGCACCTATCTAGCCGAGACTTTTTGAGGTCCCTAATGTCATAGCAAGCTGACTGCAGACATGCCCTGCCACGCGGACACCAGAACACCACTGGAACATCAAACAGCACGTTCCTGCACACCATGAGGGCGAAACTTTATGATGATCAGCTGTCCCAGCCCCTTTCCAGAGGCGCGGGACACTCCAAATAGTGCTTGGGAGTTCTAACTTGTTTTTCCAATTCATTAATGAATACTTTATCTTGTTAATCGGAAAAGCTGGAAAGATAACTGTCTTCAAGATTAATAGCAGAAACTTGGGGAGGGGGAAGGGGAATGTGAAACAAAATTCCTTGAAGTCAAGAGCATATTTCACTAATGCAACATGATTAATGACAGGGGTGATATTATATTAATGGAGAAATTTATTAAAGTACGCTTTCAAGATTTCACAATTAATGCCATTCTCCTGGACTGCGAGTTAATGGGCATTTTCCCAGACTTCAGCAAGTATAAATCGCACAAGAGAGGGACAGACTGTCCCATAACCAAACACAGCACTGCTAATGTCACATTGACCTCGTGCTTACAGGCCAACTGCATGTGCTTGTATATGCAAATCACAAATATTGGTATCAGTCTGCTGGTGTCTGAACTGATTTATAGCTGACGATTTTGATAAGCGCTGGAAAGGCTACGTTCCAAAAATCTGCTGATTAAGATTATTGCCAATGAACTGTCAAAGAGGTTTTTTTCTTCCCTTTATATTATAAATTAGGCTATGACCAAAACTCATTTCTGTAAAGCTAGATCCTGCACAAACCTGGTTTTATCAAAGCCCGAACATCGGCTCCTGTGGCAAGGTGTTGCATGGAGATGTTCAGGCCCTTCCCTTCCTCCAGCTGGCTTTCCTTTCTCCAGATGTCTGAGCCCCAAACCTGCATACAGAAGGGAAATTATTGTCCCCAGGGAAGATTATTTAATCTCATCCTGCCATCGGATTCTTTTCCCTCCCCCACCTTGCTATGGATCCCAGTCTCTGGGCAAAAGCTCTGGTTTCCACTGCTAAGAGAGCGCTCTCAGGCCGCACCAAGCACCCAGCAGTCAATCACACACAGATAAGGCTGAGAAGAGGGCTTGAGGCAAAGCACGAGACCGCTTGCCCATGCATGGCTGCTTGGGACACTGCGGGGCATCCCAGGGAAAGGCTGCCCAGGAGAACATCTCCTTCTGCGGGTGGGACACGGTGCTTCTGGCTGTGCTGCACACCACACCGGCTTCCCGAGGGACCACGACACCCGTTTGCCTCTCCCCACATGAGCCACCTTCCATGTGCACATCTGCGCCCCCAGCAGCACAGCTGGCTGTTCCATGCATGACGAACACCCTGGCATGGGGGTGGCTTAGGAATATGCCTTTCACACATCTGAAGGACACCTGCAGTCACCCCCAACCACATCCCTCTTGCTGTTGCCCTTCCAGCCCCTCCGCTATCCTCTCATCCTTCTGCTCGGCGTCTCAGAGAGCAGCGCAGAGGCTTTTGCTCAGATACAGAAACCCCCAGCTCTGATCTCTCTCGTGGGCAGGTTGTCTCCTCCTGCAACACATCCCCTACTACCCAAAGATGTGGCAGTCCGTGCAAGTGCAAAATAGCCAAGGTATTTAGGTGGTCAGAAGAGTGTCCTCTCCAAGGGGTTGTATGTAGAGATTTTGTTAATTTTTTCAAAGTAGTAGAGTGAAAAAAGAGCAGGTTTTCCACAATTTTTCACCAGCAGGAAGACAGACGTGAGTGCTTCACCCCGTATGTAAAGCAGAGCACCAGTGTAGGATCTTGGCTCTTTTCGGGGCTGGTATTTCACCCCCAATGGCCAGATCTTTCCACCTCCAGGTCCAACTCATACCAAAGCCGCAGTTTCAGTTGTGCTGGCTCCGATCCAGGGAGTCTTGTGACAGTCCCGTGCTCTCCAGCAGCATTTCAACTCTTTGCTCCCAGACTGCCAAACTTTGTTCTTCTAAGTGCAAGTTTTTCTCTCCGGTTAGCCTTTTGCAGAAGTTAGTTTCCTGCTATGTAGACACTGGATCTGGTTTATTCAAACTCTTTAGGGTGTAATTCTTCCCACACTGGTTCATAATGTTCTTCGTTCAATACTCCCCTGAAATTCCCAGCTGATGCTCCTCTTACTCATTTTCTGCAGCACTTGTTTTACCACTGGTAACATTTAATTCCCTCTGTGCCATATATACCCACAGCTGCTCAGTGCATTTGCTCTTCAGCATACTGCAGCCTTCCAGTGCCTGAGGGGGCTACAAGGAAGCTGGGGGGGACTTTTTACAAGGGCCTGTAGTGACAGGACAAGGGGTAATGGGTTTAAATTGAAAGTGGGGAGGTTTAGATGAGACATCAGGAAGAAATTCTTCCCAGAGAAGGCGGGGAGGCCCTGGAACAGGTTGCCCAGAGAAGCTGTGGATGCCCCATCCCTGGGAGTGTCCAAGGCCAGGCTGGACGAGGCTTGGAGCAACCTGGTCTAGTGCAAGGTGTCCCTGCCCATGGCAGGGGGTTGGAATTAGATGATCTTTAAGGTCCCTGCCAACCCAAACTATTCCATGGTTCTGTGTTTTGGCATCTCTGTAAATAGTTTTTTTCTGACATTTCTCCATGCACCTGCATCCTGCTTTTGCCTTCTCAAGTCTGCAGGCTTCTCTCAGGTGGGCTACGTTGTCAGTTGAGTAACCAGGTACACCCAAAGCCCTTTTTACAGACTTTAAATGGTGGTGAATACAGCAATCCACATCAGTTTTCTAAAAAAAAAAAAAAAAAGTCTATTTTTAAATAGGAGTGGAAAAAAGGCACAAGACCAGAGACAAATGCCTGCCTTTTGTTCCAAACTTTACACAGCCCGTCGCAGGTATGTCCTACGTTATAGGGGACTATAAACCCCAGATTCTCAGTAAGAGAAGAACAGTAAGGGAAATTTCCCTCTTTCATGTACACGAAGCTGTAAAGTTAGCAGATCAGTTACAGGGGAACAGAGGCAAAAATCAAAGAAGGCAAAGCTAAACCCATCAGGTGTGTACACATAGGCCTGGGCAGGTATATACTGTACGAAGAGCACGGGAAAACTATGCACCGAGTGCAGAGTCTGAAGGCAAGATGAGCAAACAGCAGGCAGGACCAAACCAAACAGAACATGCTGAACGCTGTCTGAGATGGCTCAAAGCCACATGGAATCAGAGATGGAGATTTCAGCTCCCAGAAAGACAGATGCAAAGGATAAACCGGAATATTTAAACCTCAGTATTTTCAATTGAAGTTTTCCTACAGTATCAGCTCTAAAACACTTCTGCAAAACCTTCTTCAGCGCACTGTACGCTGACTTTGGCCATCTCTCTCTCTCTGTAGTAAATGCTCAAGTACTTTCTTTGAGGAAGAATGTCTTGGTTCGATGATGCTATCATTTGCTGAGTTTTGTAAAACAGAGATTGCTCATTTCGGACATTCAGCAGTCAGCCCGAGTTTCAAACCCACACTGTGAGGGAAGTCAAACAGCATGTCCTCGCATTCAGATTTACGCCAGAGTGAAATCTTCAGTTTTAAGCTTTGACACCAGAGAGAGTAAGATCTTAAATGGTAAGACAAAAAAAAAAAACCCAAACCACAAAACCCCCCAGAGCTCCCCAAGCTGTTTAGAAGAACAAAGGATTAACGCCAACACACAGCTTAGATCAGTACAGCACAAACAGTATTTTGGTGCAGCATATTATCAGCTATATTACATTCTGTATCTGACTTCCAGTATTCCCAGTGCTTATGAAATCGTTTAACAGCCAGCAGTAGACCTTGCTTCTCTGTCTGGGGATTGAAAAATGCCTTTTTTTTCCCCCCCTCCCAGTACCTTTTCCTATATAAATGTGGAGAAGAGCACAGTCCCAATTTTCTCAAACCCAGAAGGGTAGTGTATTTAATCGCTCATTTTCAATCTCTGAAGACCAGCATGAATAACACCATTGTTGCACACGTATCAGTGTCCAATGCTAGGGTTACATGACTTCTGGAAATAAGTCGCCTTTGGATTGCTCCTCCTAACAAGTAACAGGTTTAGTTTTTTTAAAAGGCACAACAGCATACAAAACGAAGAGTAGAAAATTAACGTTGCATCACTTCAGCTTACACTCAGAATCAAAAATATGAATTTTGACTAGCTAGCAAACAGGTAAAACACTATCTTGCTGCCACATGAACAAAATAGCCCAGCCTTCCATTTGCACTATCTCCTTGCATTTATCAATTTAACTGAACAATGGGAATACTGAAGAAATCCAGCGAGGAAACACAGAGCTATTGAGCTGCTACGGCCTATCGAGGATTCTATCAATCTTAATGTCTAATGCCACATTCTTCCTTGCTTTGATTTCAACGGATACGAGAAAGAGTTGAGGAAATTTTATGTAATTGCTGGGCACTTAAGAGGTTCAGAGGAGACTGCATTTCACGTTTAGTTTCCTTGCGAGGCACGGACTAGAAGGATAGTGTGCTAACAGTCACCTGCACCCACCTTCACTAACCGTCAGGGCAACGCCAGTGCCTTCAGCTCAGTCACGCAGCGTTATTTGACCTTCGATTATAATATCCAGAAGAGAAAAAAAGAATAATAATTAAAAAAATAGTCCACAGCGAGATCCTTACCAGCAGACTTTACTGGGTCTTCAGGCGAAACTCATGTTCCTGCATTACGGCTGGTGACAACCAGCTCATCAGAGGGAGGAGTACAAAAACTAGCAAAGCTGCTTTTCACGTGAGACAAATTACTCGGTCTTTATTTGCACCAAGAAATGCATGTTCATGCTAGTTCTCCTATTTGAATTCAGCCAGGATTAGTCATATGATTAAAACACTCAAAAAATCTATTCCTTAATGCATTTCTGGCAGCTTTTGCAATAAAACCACAGGGATTTATTAGCAGAATAAATGATTATGATTTTTATTCTTTGTGGATAATATTTTCAAGTGTGCTTAATGACTTACAGCCTACTGACCAGTCTAAAAGTTTATGTTTGATATTTTTGGCCAGGTTTTTAAGGGTGTTGTAAAATTCCTTAAGAATATAAGTGTTTTTAAAAACGCTGCCAAGTAGCAGCTTTAAAATCCAACCCTGAGAAGCCTGTCCTTCACCGAAAGGGAGAACTTAAGCCATTACCTCCCTTCCCTTGTTGGGAAAGGACACTTTGACAGTGTCCCAGTCGTTAAATTTTAACATGGTGAGTAGCCTGGTTTGCACGGTGACACAAAGCTGGCTGGGATGACAAGTGCGCCCAGGTCATGATGCACCCTGGAATGGATTCTCTCCATGCTGCTTTTGGTCAAAAACCCAAGTCAAGGATGTTTACAGAATTAAATGTTAAAGCCTTTGGCAGGCTAGGTGCCTTCATACATCCTCATGCCAGCTCTGAACGCACGAATTGTGCACTTTACCGAAGAGAAAAGAGAGAAAAAATTACATGGTGCAAGTGCAGAAAAAGGATTCAAATTGCCCAAGCTTTCCAAATTCTTGGTTCTGTGTTTGGTTTTATGCTTTACGCTAGGCAAACCTTTTTCAGCACTGCTTTATTAGTTGTGGCCAGAGGTCTAATTACTAGTTAATCTCAGGGGGCATCGGGGTTTTAACCAGCTGCTGAAGAACAGTTCTGGAGGGGTTTGGTGCAAAACGAGGCTATATCCAATTAGCTCTGGTGCACATGTACGGTGTAATCTGGCTAAAAGTGACCCATAAATAGCTAAGCTCTCATAAAAGTCAGTGACACCATGACTTGCACTTTGGAGAAACAAAGGGGACACAAAGATTATTAGCATTTTAATGAGACCACACACAGATGTATTCTGTAGGGGTACTTCTTGGTTAAAAATGAAAGCAAATCATGAGAATAAAACAAAAATTGGAATTTTTTCTACGGAGGGATTTTCCTGCACAACCCTCACCTACAGTTTATTTTCTGGAGAAGGTTTGGTTTTTGTCAGATGGAGCTTTTTGCTTCACTTTGCAACTGACAGGGAAACTTGAGCATTTCTAGCCTAAGGCCCCACATAAATTCTTCCCTCCTTGATAGATGTTTACCTCCAGCTTTTGGACAGGAAAAAAACCCCAACCCAGAATAAAATCAACGTGTCCTTGTTGTCACATATGGCCAATGATGCAGAGGCCATGGAAGTAGTGCCCACGGAACAGAAAGGTGATATCCTACAGACAGTGCAGACAGGTCAGATGAACAAAAGAGAGGTTCTGAGTGGTATTTGGCCTCCACGTCGGTCAGCAGGAGCCTGGCTATTAATGGAAGTCCAAGGAAAGGCTAATAACACGCCTCAAAAACACCTAAGGGAGTTTGGGACAAAGCAAAAAGACTCTGCTCTGAGCTGTTGAAAAGGAAGATGTTATGGGGGGAGCGTGAGACACGTACTTTCAACACGGACAGCGCCTTTGCTCTGAGCACACAATTATTCTACAAGGGTTAAGATTAACATACGATAATTACTAAATGCATGTTTAAAGTAGGACCTAAAAACCTTCTATAACATTGAAACCCAAAGGGAGCATGTTCTTCATGGTCATTAAGGCCAAACAGGTTTTACCCCTTAAATCCAGGCAGAGTCGAGCAGGGGTGTGGCGAAGAGCTTTTATCCCCACCTGGCAGAAAGGGAACGGAGACAAAGTCAGCCGGAGTCGTGTCAGGAACGTGCGCAGGTATTTCTCACATCCCTGTACTGTGTCCAATCACATGCCTTTTGCATTCTCACCAGAAAAAAAAAAAGAGCACAAGAGCACATGAACCTTCTTTTCATCTCAATTATAATAAGTCCTGAAAAAAATAATTTAGTATATTAGCTCCCGAATCCATCGAGCACTTTAATCCATCAGACTAGTCTTGTATCCATTTCACTACCATCTTTCTCCAAAGGCCCACTCCCTCATCTTCTTTTTCAGAAATACAATAAAATAACAAACAAATGAAAAAAATCCTGACTGTAATTCAGTCACTATCTCCAAAATTATCTACCTGTGCTGGATTCACAGCAGAGAGATTTACAGGACTGAATGGCAGCAAGGGTTGGAGGTCAGTTAAGGAAGCTCTGAAATTACTTGCCTTAGGACACCGAATTCCACAGCAGTCGCGGCAAAGCAGAGGCATAACGGCTGCTTTGGATGTGCTGCTGACAGATGGAGGACAGCTGTGTTACGTGTGCAGTGCCGGTGTCCCTGTGCACGGCACAGTTCTCCTCTTGGTAACGTTCCTTCTGAACCAAGGTGTCTCGAGGAGCATCACGAACAACCGCGCTCTCCGTCCACCTGAGCTGAACGTGCAGCCTCTGTGCAACATCTGCTGCAACTGGGATGTACAAACTCACACCTTAACACAAGGCTTATCTCTCCGCCTTAGCCAAAACGGTTTTAGGTTTCAAGTCAAATTTACACCCTGCAGTTATGCGATAAATTGCTGAGCTACCACTATTTCCGCAACCAAGATTGCTCTTTTATCCTTCTCAATACAGAAGATTTTCCAAAGTCAAGTTCCCTGATGCTACTACTGTTTTTACCTTTCCTTCCCCATATTAACTCTCAGGTTTCTTTGTAATCAGCTTTTCAAGATAGCGTTGCCACCCCCTTCCGCCCCCCGACAGCGGGCCGTGCTCAGCAGCTGCCGTCTCACCACGCTTCCTCCCTCCTGCTCTCCCAATTCTTCTACCCTCCTAATCCTTCCCTTTTTCTCCGTACTCACTTCAGATTATTTTCCAGCGAGGAAGGCAGTGAAACAAAGCTCCCCAGTGAAAGATCTTGCCGGCTCTCCTGCTGACCCAGGAGATGATTAGGCTCGGGGTGATATTTGACACTCTATGATGCATCGTCGAGTACTGACCTGGCCAAACAGCACATTCCCCTCATCCCACTTAGCTCCCCACAAGGACCTTTGTTGGTTTTGTACCCAAATATATAGAGGATGGGGGAAAACGGTTTAATATTGACTTTTTTGAGATTCAAAAATCAATAACCTTTGACCCACAAATGTTGATCCAACATTTTTCTGGAGATCCTTTTAACTTCCTATCTGGCCTCAAAGAAGTTTAATACAACAGTAGTAGGAAAACTGATTATTAGAAAAGAGAATGTTTGAATTAAAAAAATAAAGCCCGTGAAATGAAATTACAAAGGTCATTGAACATGACATTTGATATGAACTCAAAACTTTTTGGGAATGCTCACAGAGTTGAGAAGGAACTTTACCAAGTGGCTATCCCAGGAGCTTTCCCTAGTCTTGGTAAGTTCAAATAAAGAAAAAAGCTGCTGGCAGACTCAGGCACAGAAACCTGATGGCCTGACTTACACGCATGCCATACTGGTAATAACATTTACAAACCCCTTAATGTTATGCATTTGCTTAAAATTAGGGGGATAAAGGACACTTAAACATAGGTTAAGACAATATAAATATCAGTAGAGTGGCCAAATGTTTCAGGGTGTGCATGTCTACGTGTGAGGATTTTTAAATCATGCCAAGCATGGAGTGGACAACAGCACAAAGCCTCAGCCAGTCCTCAACTGCCTTTGTGCTCATTCAAATTAAACTTTTACAACTGAATTCGGGGGGGGGGGAAATTTCAGCTGCTGAAAACCCTGAGAATCAGAGGCGTACAAATGTGATTTAGAGCCTTCAGTCATTAGTAACTATTAATAGTATATGGGAAGAAAAGTAGAATGTCTGCATGTCAAGGCCAAATCTGGGATATCTTGACATGTCTTATGTGTGTAAATGGAATACTTATTTATAGCTGCAATAACAGACAAAGTTAGTTATGGAAATAATTCACAAACAGAAAGGAATAAATTGTGAGTCAAATGTCACTCAACTAAACCCCCTAGCACTTACGATTTTTGACACTTAGGGCAGAAGCTGTATTTATATTACTTTAAAAGACAAAATTAGACTAGTCAAAGCATTTTCTGCTTGAACAGAAGGAAGTTGCAGAGAGATGGAGATTTTCCTCACCGATCGATGAAATCGATGCAGTGTAGTGACACCGAAAACAAGATATTCTGGGATCTTAGAAGACAATGCTACCAGCAATCCCAGCTACACACAGCTATCAACCACAAGCACAGTTTTGATGTAATTCCTCAAGAGGCGATGCGCGTGCTGTCCCAGCCCATTAAACAAACAAGCATAGTTGTCAGCAAAAGCAAGAAAACCGACGGAACCGAAGAGACTTGCACTGTCTGCTGCAGTTACCTACCGTAAAACAGACTTCTGCACTAAGTTTCATAGGCAGAACCCCCTGAAAAGTTTTGTGATGAGTTATTCACCAGATTCTTTTAATCTGATGAACCTAATGACTTTTAATTATCCTAACTCTTCAAATGTGGAGTTAAAGTAATATTAAAATCACCTTAAATTCAACACACTGGATGATTCCATTTAGGTAAGATCCAGCCATTACAACACAACATAAAGAAGAAGAGTATGATGCACACAAACACAAGTCTGGCATAGAATATCATAGTAAAATAGAAAAGTTTTAAGATATAAGATAATCTAACCAAAATATCTGTACATCAAAAGCAAAATAAGGTAGAAAGAAAAAGGTTTTAATGATTCCTATTAAAAGGCACTAATGCATTCCAACAGATCAATTTGACTTGAAACTCATTTTCAAACAGAGAATTATGTTAATAAAAATGTTCAATGTTCTCTTGTTTCACAGTGGAACGGGGACATTTCTTACTGAGCCTGCTCTGCTGCTCTCTAGGTGCCTGATAAGACCAGTCTAAGGGGTTGTTTTAAAAGGCTTTAAGGACCAGAAGTATCAGTGCATGAAAAAAAAAAGACATAGGGTTGTAAAACCTATAAAGAGTTTAACCTGCAGGTAACACTCTATGGCAGGAATGATTTTAAGCTAAATGCTTACCTACATCAGCCACAGTAATGAACTCCCCGACAGAATGGTAACTCACTATAGCCCTTTGCAACTGTCCTAAAAAGATAAGTATTCACCCACTTTCTTTCTTAAGAATTCAAGTTGAGAATGACAAGATGTTCCCCAAACCAATAAGCCATCAAGAATCACGGGTTGGAAGAGACCTCCAGAAGTCATCCAGCCCAGCCCCTGGCTCAAAGCAGAGCCAGAATATAAGGTGTGCTAGTTTAGGTTGGGATAGAGTAAATTTTCTTCACATTAGCTCATATGAGGCGATGTTTTGGGTTTGCCCTGAGAATATTGACAACATACTAATGTTTTTGATTGTTGCCAAGCAATGTTTACATTAAACCAAGGACTTTACCACAACATAAAAGGAGGGTATATTCTCCAAAACTTTGTTGCTATAGAGACAACAGTTTCTCTATCTAGTTCAGACTCACAGGTCAGTGAATTACATCATTACTGAGGGAAAGGCAATGGGTAGAAAGTCAATGGCAGCAAGTTCATAGTATCTCCACGTTAGGACCTGCAGCCATACCTTGCTCACCTTAGAGATCAGATCTGTTGGCTTGGGCAGACCGTGATTGACCAAGAGCCAGGATAAATATATCAGAGAACTTCTGAATCAAATGGAAGGGAAAAAAGGGAGGGGCATTTTATTTAAGCATGCATTATTGGGTTTCCACGACACGAATGCACCCACTTACCGTTTTAGAGGAGGCAGTTAGGAGAAAACTATCTAGCAATCAGCTGAAGAAAACACTGGAGGAAAACAAAAATTAGGTTGAAGTAAAGCCAAGTTCTGAAACTTGCCTGCAAATGCACAAATTAGTTTAGCCATGGGATTAGAATAAAATAATACCCCTTAAGAAACAGGCAAACAGACAGCTTTCCCTTGAACAATTGGTATTTGTAGCTCCAAACAACCTGGTATAACAATCCTGGAAGGAGCTGAAGTTCAAAGAGGAGAGAAGGAAACTTTGGTTTTAAAAATGTAACAGTCATTATCAATTCCTGATATCCCGATGGGGTTTTCCAAAATCTCTCCCTGCCCCAACTCAGTCTACTCTTTCTACTTACTCTAGTACAAAATATCAGTAAATTTCCTCGAAGGCAGCAAGAGATGATATTTTCTGAAGACAAGCTGGTAAACAATTATGAACAATGACACAATAGAAAAGCTCATTAGTAAAACATGGTTTCCATAGAAGGATTTTTTTTTTTAAACAAACCTGAGTAAGTGCCAATGCGCACACAATCCCTAGGCAGGGCAACTGCCCTCTTGAACCGAAGGGTGATTCTCCATCGACTGGGCGTTATGTATTTGCATATGCATTATCCTGGCAATTCATGGAGTAAAACTCCTAAGGTACCAGTTAAGCCGTCCCTAAACCCTTACTTGTCAACTTAAAAGGTATAAAGTGATTCACAGACCTGGAGCTGGATTTCCCTCTGCAAAATACAATATTAATTATGGAGGAGCTAGCCTAACTTTCATCTCCTACCTCAGCACCTATTCCAGAACTGCATTAGAATCTTTTGCATGTCTATGTTTCTTTTTTTAAAAAAAAGCAGTTCTATTCTCTCCACTTTTCTCCTTGACAAATCCCAAAACCATTTAACAAGATGGAAGTGAACAATAAACAGGAACAGGCTTTGCAACAGTTTCTCTAATCTCCTCCAACTCAGGTCCCACATTCTCCATTAAGGCAAAATAATTTTCTTAAAAAAAAAAAACAAAAACCCACACCCCAAAACCAAACAAAAAACAATCACCCCCAAAAAACAAATTGCCAAAAAAAATCCCACCTTTGTTCTGTTCTGACCCAAGAACAAAGAGGAAAAAAAATTAATTCTGGGAATTCCTTCTTACTGACAACTTCCGTGGGCTGCTTTCCAGACTAGAGGAACGATGTCCCAGTTTAGGGGGTTCTGCAGGGAAAACTCATCAATAGAATGTTCTCCATGAGACATTTCTAGAAACTTTGATTTAGTGCCAATACGAGCTGAGTAACTATGCATGACAACTGCCCTCTCAAGCTAAACGGAAGCATTTGCACTCAGCACAGTTCCTAAACTATTATGGTAACGAATTTTCTACTCTCAAGTATTCAGACTGAACTGTAGCCCTGCTCCATGGACATCACCTTCCCAACTTCGGTGAAAGGCACATTTCCTGTAAGATTACTGGCATTTGGGAAAGTAAAAAAAAATGCATAGTTGCGGGATTATTTCCGTATTATCTCCATTGCTGAGTTTGGCGAAGCAGAAACTTGTAGTGGGTATTCTCTCTCTTCATCAGGAAATATAATAAGCAGATGTATTGGGCCAAGCCAATCAGGGACAGTGGTAGCGTCTCTGGGATAACGTGTCTGAGAAAGGGGGAAAAAACCTGCACAACCACAGCTGGAGAGAGGATTGAGAATATGTGAGAGGAACCACCCTGCAGACCTCCAGGTCGGTGAGAAGGAGGGGCAGGAGGTGCTCCGGGTGCCAGAGCAGATTCCCTGGCAGGACATGGTGCAGCCCATGGTGAGGCCAGCCGTGCTCTGCAGCCATGGAGGACCACAGTGGGGCAGAGACCCTCCTGCAGCACAGGGAGCACCCCACGCCAGAGCAGGGGGATGCCTGAAGGTGGCCGTGACCCCATGGGCAGCCCACGCTGGAGCAGGCTCCTGGCAGGACCCATGGAGAGAGCAGCCCAGGCTGGAGCAGGTTTGCTGGCAGGACTTGTGACCTTGGGGGCGGGCTGCTCCGGAAGGATGGCACCCCGTGGGGGGAACCCACGCTGGGGCAGTGCGTGAAGAACTGCAGCCTGTGGGAAGGAATCACATGGGAAATGTTCATCTTACTCTGATTTGACTGGTAATAAATTAAACTAATTTCCCCAAGTCAAGTCTGTTTTGCCCGTGACAGTAACTGGTGAATGATCTCCCTGTCCTTATCTCGAGCCACGGGCCTGTCAATGCATTTCCTCTCCCCTGCCCAGCTGAGGAGGAGAGTGATGGAGCCGCTTTGGGGGGCACCTGCCCTCAGCCAGGGTCAGCCCTGCACACCAAAGTAAGTGAATAAGCATTATTCCAGGTTTTTTTTCAGTGCTACCTACATGAAATGTAAAGTGCATTCAGTATTAGAAGAAACACATCAGATATTTAATATCAGAGGCAAGAGCTTTTAAAGTATTTGCCCTTTACCAAGCAAATAACGCTACCATTTTAATTTCTGGATTTTAAACATTTGCACATCTTTGGATCTTTGGGCTTAACATCATGTCACCATTTGACAGACACCACAGAACCTTACACTGAAAATACGTTTTATGCAACTTAAGCGGTAAAAATGTTTGAAAACAGAGAAGATGCTTTAAGAGGTCGCAGATCCAATGCGAGCTCTGAGTGTCTGGAGAGCACACACTTCCCCATGCACATGGCCTTCAGAATGTGCTACCCCAACCAGCAGCAGCTTTTACAAGGTACTTACTGGGAGATGATAAAAAGCAAGGGGAGAGTTTAACCATATTCTTCTGATTATCATCATTTCTATGAAAATATTCTTACACCTTATAAAGATTAAGAAAAAAAAGTACTTTGAAGAAATGCATCAATGGAGTCATTGAATGTTTTGGGTTGGAAAAGCCCTTTAAGCCCATCGAGTCCAACCGTTACCCCAGCACTGCCCAGGCCACCACTGACCCCTGTCCCTGAGCGCCTCGTCCACACGGCTCTGAAACCCCTCCCGGGGTGGGGACTCCCCCCTCCCTGGGCAGCCCCTTCCAACCCCTGACAGCCCTTTCCAGGAAGGAATTTCCCCAATATCCAACCTAACCCTCCCCTGGCACAACTTGAGGCCGTTTCCTCTTGTCCCATCACTTGTCCCTTGGGAGAAGAGACCGACCCCCTCTCTGCCCCCTCCTCTCAGGGAGCTGTAGGGAGCGATAAGGTCTGCCCTGAGCCTCCTCTTCTCCAGGCTGAACCCCCCCAGCTCCCTCAGCCGCTCGCCACAGGAATTGTGCTCCAGACCCTTCCCTGGCTAAACATCAGTGGAGACACTTTTGTCGCAGAATAACGATCACATAACAGCCCGCGAGGTGACAGCTACAAGCTGGAGATGTTGAGGAAGAGCTTCAAATTAGCCTCCAAGAACAACGCAATTTGAATCACTTTTTCTAGAATTTTCTGCTTTCAGATTACTTTTCTTTCCTGAAATTAAGGCAGTTTTTAAACTTCTAAGGATTTTCTGCACCATTAATCTTGTTAACAGTAAAGTAAGCCATATGTCTGATTCTTGCTATTTCTTAAAATTACATCTAGTCAGGTCCACGCAGCATCTCAGCAGTGATGACGACTAGGCTTTTATTTTTTTAAAAAGCCTTTGTTTTGCCACTTTGGCTATCAATTCACAGGCCAACTCTCAAACAAAGCTCTTCAGCTGCAAGAAATGATTAAACAAGCACGTACACCGTCTACAGCCAATCTTATTTAACGTCATGAGGTCTTTGTAAAGTCCTTCCTAATGAACACATCACTGTGACTAAGCTCCAGCATAATTTACTGTGGGCAAGTATATATATATTTCTCTTATTTAATCCAAGCAATAATATAAATTACCTAATTGAACAGCAACACCTACACTTGAGAAATATATACACGGGTTAAAGTCCTAGTCCTACCATGGTAAAATTCCCACCAACTTCCGTGGAACAAGGTATTCATTCACAGTATATGTCCTTCCCAGGTCATGAAAAACACTGCTTTTCCAAACATGTCTCAGACAAGCACTTATGTATCAAATGGCTCTTTGGCAGCATTTTGTGTTTTCCACAGTTAAACAGAAAAGAAAGAACTGCATATTGGGCTGGAAATACAAGTCCATCAAAGTCGAACTCAAAAATGTATTTTATGATTGATTTCCCACTGATCTGTACCCCATCTGCATTCAGCAAGGGATTAAAAAAAAAAAAAAAGTACCGCTATACACTCAGGAATATCTATTCTGTCCTTTAAGAAAATAAAGTAGCTGTAACATGTGATAACCATTAGATGTGAACAAATGCCTATATGCATCAATATGGGCATAAATTGTGATTTATGTGATAGTACAAGGGGTAACGGGTTTAAATTGAAAGTGGGGAGGTTTAGATTAGATATCAGGAAGAAGCTCTTCCCGGAGAGGGTGGGGAGGCACTGGGACAGGTTGCCCAGAGAAGCTGTGGATGCCCCATCCCTGGAAGTGTCCAAGGCCAGGCTGGACGAGGCTGGGAGGGAATCTGTGAAACTAACAGCAAGAGGACACACTGACAATGTGTAAGAGCTAACACATACATACTTTCTTCAAATGACACGAGTCACTTCTTGTGTAAATCCAGTGAAAATAATTGCAAGTGAACTTGTAATTCACTTATTTTTCACCTTATTTAATATTCTGTTTATCCCATCTCTACTCAAATATGTATTTTCTACTTAATAGTCCATTTTGCCACAGCATTCCCATTCCATATCACCCTGGTTACAGTGGTGCAGATCAAAGGGCAGAAATTAAAAAAAAACCTAACAATAAATGCTGACTAGGACAAATTAACACAAATGAACTGCACAATGTGACCTTTAAAACCCTACATAACAATGTTACCTTTCTTCTTGCATGAATCTATTCAAACATCAAACACCTACAGTTTTCCCTCCTTTAACAGCAGCTTTTTAATGCAGTGCTGACAGCGATGTTAAAATGACCTTAGAAAATCACCATGAAATTTGAAATAATGAATTATGAGTAATACATACATCCATTCATTTATGTTCTCCACCCTCGCTCCCAAATGAACAGCTGGTTTTTCTTCATCTCCTCGATTTCTTGAAGAAAACAGCAGACCAGACGATATTAAAAGTTCATACAGCACACCAGACTTGTATTTTCTGCAGAGAGATAATACAGACTAATCAGTTACCTGGTCCCTGCCTTTTCCTACATGAGGCTAAATTGTCCTGACCTTTAAATCATTTCCCTGGCTTTCAGGCAGGCTGTTATTTGCCCCAGCTGAGAACCTGCCACAGTTTCCCCTTCAAGGTTGCACTGGTGTGTATCACTGCAAACCCTCAATGTAGAGTCAGCCACAAAAACCCTTCCCAGTGGGTGGGGAGGCACTGGGACAGGTTGCCCAGAGAAGCTGTGGATGCCCCATCCCTGGGAGTGTCCAAGGCCAGGCTGGATGAGGCTTGGAGCAACCTGGGCTAGTGGAAGGTGTCCCTGCCCATGGCAGGGGGTGGGACTGGGGGGGGCTTTAAGGTCCCTGCCAACAAATGAAATCTAGTTTCCTTCATACCTTTGTAAATGCCTCCGGGCACTGCATGTCTCTATCAGGATAGACTGCCCTCCAAGAAGGGACAACTGCCATCGCTAAAGACCCTGGAAGCCACTGCTGGTAAAAGTCAAAGCAGATGAAATTATAAACCATACCAAAGCCATGAAGTTAATTTAAACTAAGATTTTGCCAGCATTTCCTTAGCTGTAGAGGGACTCTAACAAGCAATCTCCCCAGGATACACAGGTATGCACCTACATATTATCCATAAGGGTACCTGACAGGGCTCAGATGTACCCGTGATCTTTTCTTCACCGGAGCCGTATATGCAGTGTAAAGCTACGTTTACATTGCTACGCCGTGAAACGCAAAGCCAGGACAGAAGGGTGACTCTCATCTTGCCGCACGTGTGTTCAGCCCAGCATACTCGCGAGAAGCCGATGGGAAGGTGCATCTCGCTCAGGCAGAGGCGAACAGTTCCTCACCATTCCCATTTCTGAAGTGGCAGAGGTCTTTCACATCATTTAAAAGGTTCTCACTTAGGCTGCCTGGGGAAAAGGGAATCTCCACCCTATGAAAAATTTGATGTCCCTGGAAACAATTGCATCAACCGGGAAAGTCAGAATAGCAATCTGTTCCCACCCCAGCCTGCCCCAGGGCTCGCCTGTCCAGGCTTGCAGACCCGCGGTGTCTTTGGTCAGCTGCACATGCCTCCTGCCCTGCTGCACGCGGGGCACCTCCCAGCCTGCCTCTCGGGGAATTTCTAGCACTTATCAGAAGAGAAAGAGCCGCAGAATCTGCCCTGGGTGCAATTTCAGCTCAACAAGTTCCCCAGTGCCAACAACCTCTCAAGCACCAAAAAGACGTTTCTTTTTTTCACCACAAAGGCTTTCCACCAGCAAACATTTTAATAGTTTTAATTAAAAGTGCCATTTCTGGAGATTTCAAACAGTAACACAACAGTAAGAAAGCATCATACAAAACAATACTGAATAGAGAAGCA
Source organism: Eurypyga helias (assembly GCF_000690775.1). NCBI lineage: Eukaryota > Metazoa > Chordata > Aves > Eurypygiformes > Eurypygidae > Eurypyga > Eurypyga helias. Next base: position 28,984 of record NW_010229525.1, read on the forward strand.
GCTTGTAAAAATAAATCTTCTATAGTCTGTCCAGTGCAATGTAAAAAATTCATCATTACACACAATATATTATAAAACAACATTTATCTTTCCCCAGCTGCACAAACTGACCTCCTTGCCATTACTTATGAATTCTTTCCAGGTTATAAAGGCAATACAAAGGGACCACTTTGCCCACGAGTGCCCAGGAGTTTGGCACCCACTGATGTTACCCAGTGCCTGCTGTCCCCGGAGACAACCCCCTGCCCCACTGCGGAGTGAGAACGCGGTATGTTAACACGTTACGGGTGGAAGCTGGATGTACGGAGAAGTATTAGCGACCACGCTTCTCTTCTGCATGTGAAGTCATGGATGTGCACTTACAGAAACGTCATTTCCAAAGTCGCGTGGCTAATTTAGGCATTAACAAGTCACACGTATCTAACTTACAGCATCTGTCGACCAAAATAGAGATGCGTGAAATACATACGTTATGGAGCGCCCGAGGATTACTTTTCTCAAATCAAAACAATACTCTTGTGAGTTCCCCAGTGAGTACCTCAGGCAGAAGTACTTCTTCAGACTGATGAGAAAATATAGCTGATACTTGAATCTATTTAATAAATTAACATTAAGATCGCCTATGCAGTCAATCATTACGCCAAAAATACACACTCCAGTGCATTTTAGCACTATTTTCTGTAATAATCAGCACATACAGCTTTTCCTACAAAGTCAGCATTTAACATTGGCCTAAAATAAAATGTAAGCAGAAGCATACAGGTTTTTATATACATAAAAAGCAGCAAAGGGTAAAATTGACATTCACTCTTAAATTCTGTATTTCTTCAGCCAAGTGCCTACCTGTGCAGCATTAACAGCTTTTGCATATTCATTTTTCTAGAATCAACAGTCCTAAACTTTTCAATAACAAAGGTATTGATGCAGCAAGACGACTAGAACTCAACCTTAATATCCCACACTGCTGGAATTCTATTATGCTAACCCTTTGGCAACACCAAAGCCTTTCATATACCCAGGTTGCTGTCTTCATTGTTAATTCTAAAAAGATGAGAATTAAAGTCCATTGTACTCTTTTGGCACTTCTGTGGAATTCTTCCAAATTTTATTCCAAACCATTCATTACCAAATGCATTGAAGCATTCAAATTACAAGCAGATTTCTTAATTTTTCGGTGTGGCAAACAGGAAAAAAAAATATTCAGTTCAACCAAGAAAAACAAACGCACAGAGACCTCCCCTCCCCAGAGGTCTTTTGGCAGTTGCAGAGAACCTGCAGCCTATTTCCTCCATGCCTGAGCCCTCCCCTCTGGGCAGCTCTCCCTGGCACTCCCAAATGCTCTGGAATGGCATTTGCAGTGTAAACAAATGTCAGCACTTAGACTATTGTAAATTATTTACAGTAAACTCAGGTAAGACTATAGGACATTTTAAGGCCTTGTTAAGATTGCAATAATTATTCCCAGAAACTCAATTATGGGACCACCTAGTGCTTAGAGACACAACCAGGAAAAATGGCCCAAATCATGCTTTCACTTTACTCAGGAATTCCCCATTGAGCGAAGAGTAAACCTGGAATGATTTTCCCCCAAGAAAAAGCTTCAAGTACGTTGTAGATCATGTAGCAACAAGCTGATGTTTAATGATGAAAAACATGGAATGTCCTTGTCACTACGCCTGACGCCAGGAGTAATACTCTAGACACGTTACCTAGGGACGATGACTGAACAAAGGAACAGCTTCCTCAAACCATCCTCAGCATCCTGGCCTGCTGGATGGAGCCGCAACGGTCATCAGAACCCAGAGCTTGGAAAACCATGACTTGGCCAGAGAGAACTATTTTGCACTGGCAAGGAAAAAGTGTTTCCATCCAATTTTTGTAACTCTGCAATTGCCGGTCGAACAAATCACAGACTGACTTTGAGTCATATTGATATATTCCAAAAATACTGTGCAGGCATTTTAGAATGTAAACAAAACCAAGAACATTTCAAAATCTGTTTTTCAACTGCTAGTCAAAATACACTATGTGATGTAAAATAGCAAATAATTAGGCTAATATTTATGTAAAAAATTGCCAATTTACATTTACTTGAATTTTTTAGAGAACAGTTTTGAACCTCTCTTGAAGAGTAAGTTTTAATGATCCACCCTCCCAGAAAAATATTTCATTGACTAATCATAACTGTAACCATCTCAATAAGATGAGAAAAAGCTGCTAGAAAAAGATCAGAACAATTTATCTTATTTGTAATCACATCTGTATATTCAGAAATGAGTAAAATAGTCTAGAAAAAAGAAAAAAGTGAAATGCTGGTCTTCAACCTACTAGATCGAAGCGGAGCTGTGCTGCAATACCTTAGGTGGTCAGAGAAGGGTTGTGAAAACTGCGGGGAGTCGGAAGGAACACAGCTGGGCACACAGGAGCAGCTGACGTCAGGATTTCAGATCACCTAAAACCACCCTGAGACGTCACGAAACACCAGTACCTGCCGGTCTGTGCAATCAGGGCGTTGGCAGCGCGAAGAACGCAGGCGTTGATGAAGTAATGGATGCAGATGCTGTCAGTCTGGCCTGGCACACACCGTGTTTGGGTCAGTCTATAACAGCCCAGTCTGTAACAGCCCTGGAAAGCACTGTTCCCTGCTACAAGTGGTGAGAGCTCACACGAGCACCTTGTTTAGGCTGGTCTGCACCACAGGGTTGACAAGAGAAACCCTAGTACATCTAACTGTAACCTAAACTCTAATAGTTGTCAAATTTGCACCTGCTCATCTAACTGATGAACATCTAAATGGGAAGGAGTCAAACAGTCAAACTATGCAAATAAATCACATTAAACGCCCCAATATTTTAATGAAAAACAGAATCTTGGCCCAAACTTTTCAAATGTGGGTGGCAAAGCTACGTCACAATCACGTCCAGAGGTCAGGGATATCCAGCAGCGCTGACTTACCAGCTGAAGATCCATCAAGAACCGTACCATTTCTGGGAGAAACTTGTGCAAATCAAGAGGGAAGACAGTAGCCTTCTCTCCTCATTTACACCGAGTTCCCACTGACAATTTTTCTGACAAAGCAACTGCTGGACCATAGCTGCGATTTCACAGCCATGGTGTTACCACCGCTTTGAACAATATCGCAAAGACGACAATTCAGCTGAGGTGAGACTCTATTGCAGGAAAATAATCCTCTTGAGGGCAGAAGGGGGAAAGAAGCCTGATTTAGGTACTCAAACAGTTCATCATTTTTAGAAAGACATTCTACATAACTCCACACTGTTTTAAAATCTGAGTGCGAGACATTTTACATACAAGAAAGATATAAAGTATCATTTTGTATTATTTCCAGTAGAAATAATAACTCTGGTCAAAACAGAAAAAAAATCCTCTCATACATGTTCTCTATGAAAACCATAACTAAAGATAAGTTTAAATACACGTGTTGATCACGACAAGAAACTCTGTTTATGCACAGTGAAAAACAGTTTAAAACCAGCTTCCACGGAGATACTTGTCGGGACATTGTCCATTGGGAAGTTCCTTTTAATCTCACCTGGCAAAGTGATTGTCTACAGACAGATCTCTGCTCTGTTCAAAAAGACATGCCGAGCACACGTGCACTTTCACCGTAACACAGTGAATTATAACAACATGGGCTCGGCCCGCTGCCTAGTCAACCAGCGGGCTGTTGTGGGTGTTTGTTCTCTTAAATACTGCAGGCCACATGACGTATCTTCACTAAACTATCCAAGGACTCGTGATGTACACTTGTCTTTCCACCGTCCCCTTACATTTTACGTATTTGAGAAGTATCAGTGATTTCTCCTTGCAGGTATTCAAACCATCTTCTTACAGTTTCTTACAGCCCACAGAAGGGTGAACCCTCTCAAGCAGATATAACTGGGGGATGCTGCGTCACGACAACGCGATCATCACGACTGATACAAGCACTGCAACGTTGACTGTCCGCCTGCTGCCATCCGACGTCCTCCGGGCATGCAATACAGCAAATACTGCATTTGTGTGATTGGTTGGAATTTCTACATTGCAAATCATGCCTTCACAGCAAGACACACATTCCTGTTGAGAAAAAGGAGATCACTGGACACAGGGCAATCAGCAGTCGCTTTAGAGATGTATGTTCTGTCAGTGGGTTGCAAAGGTTACAGCTCAACAGACCCATTGCTTCCACCTGGCAGCCTGAGCCAAGGAGGCACATGGAGCATATATGCTACA
>NW_010229526.1:0-31985 GCF_000690775.1 Eurypyga helias
CCCCCGGTCCCGTTCGCTCGCGGGTTGAGCGGTGCCCAGGCTTTTAAGTGCGGGGAAATGCTGGGAAAGTGCCACGGGGGGGGGAGAAGAAAAAGCGCTGTGCTAATGTTTCAATAAACAGGAAGTTTAAAAGAGGCGTTTTATTGCTGTAAAAAGTGCTTAAGGCCTGGCCGTTGAAATGATTTTGCTAAATCTGCGGACAGGTTATGTATCTGAGAGGTAAGGCTCTTCTCTGCACATTTGAATTTCCCTTTTTCTTTTCTCTTCATTTTTTTTCTTTTAACATGTGCTAGCAAACTCATTTGTGGGTTGCTGCCGGTTTTTGAGGTAACATGAATAACATGCATGGGGTGATAGGCTTCCAGAATTGCTTGGCATAAATTATCATCTTAATCTGAAGATGATTATTGTTTTTTTTCCTTCCCCCAGACGTAAGGAGACAGAATGTCGATTCTGTTTATAAACATTATCATTTTGTAAGCAAATGATACCAAAAGAAGGCTACAAAGCAGAGAATAAGCCTGTTTACCGTGTAGCTATGAGTCAGTCTGCTGTGCTGCTTTGTTTTCCTCAAAAAAATTAAATTCAAAAGGCAGGATTTCAGTCATAGTACCAGTCTGGACAGAATACTGGTTGAACACACTGTTATCAGCAGTGGCTTTCAAAATTTCACCTGTTGTAACTTAAATTAAACAATTTAAAGTCGTCTTATGTTTTAATAACTGTTGTCCTTATCAGGAAGAATGTTTGCTTTTAGGCCATGATTGAGCAGCTAAAAGTAATCATCCCTTTAGCCTCATTGAAAGTAATGAGGCCTAATAAACTGAAGTGAATGCGTGCTTTTTTCTCCCAGTGAATTAAAATTAACTATTGTATCTGCCATGTACATACGTGTTCCAAGTGCATTGCACTGATTCCTTCTCCTGGGTCTTAGAAGATGTAAATATTCTTATTTAGCATTCGAGCCCTATGGCAAGTAGCCTGATGCCCTTATTACAATATTTTAAATCTCATTATTGTATGCCACTAGGAAGGGTACAGAAAAATGCTAAGAAAAAATAAAATCTATATTTAAATAATTTCGGGTGAAATCCCACTGAGCAACACTTTAAAAATCTATATCCTTTATAAATAAAAGAGGTTTAAAAGTGCAGTGTGAAGTAGACTGTGCCAGCAGAAAGATAATTGTCCAGTGCATCTCTTTGTTCTGTGCTCTTATCTGTTTTATCTATTTTTAGCTGTGCGCTGGTGAAGCAGGCATGTAAAATTAGCAGCCCAAACTGCTAACTTCAGTATATTTTATAACGTTGCTCTTTATTGACCCCCAAAGGCAGCAGGATTTCAATATTGGAATTTCGTAACGTTTGACAAATAACACCCTCTTTGGTCTACTGTTATGTCAACCATCCTGAGAGTAAGCCAGTGGCAAAATACTGTGTCCATTTGCATTGCACTAGTGTATTTCAAACCAAAACGCAGCAACCAACCGCCTGCCCCCAGCCTGCCACCCATTTCCAGTCTGAACAAGAAATGGGTGTTTATGGAGTGGCTGTAACTCATAAACAGAAGAGTGAAATTGAGAGAGTTAAAAACTGTTGCCTCGTTTTTGTCATTGTTAATGTAAAACAATACTTGTGAATGGAGTTTCTCTGTGTTTATTTAATGGCATCGAGGGCATAAATGGGTGTAGCGTCAGTGGGGTGTTCACTGTCCTTCTGCAAACACCCCCCTCCCCCCCCATAATGTAGATTCAATATTTCTCCATCAAATGATGCGTTATTTCATTACTCAATTGGCACATAGTGATAATCCCGAGAGTTGCTGTAGTCGCGCTCAGTAGAAGAGTTTAGTCAACGAAACTGCTATTTTGAAATTAAACTACTGCCGTCACCTTTGTGAATTTTTCAGTTTGCCATTGTCATGTGTAGTTAAGGAGTAGCTGGAGCATGCAGCTTCTGAACACACGCTGTACTGTGTGTAAAAAGCTCATCATCGTAAATACTGTATACGCTATGATACTTCATCATAATGTGGAGTTCTGATAGCGTGGCAAAACAGATTGCAAGTGGCTTTAGGTTTGTCAGTTGGGTTAGCTCTTGACTTGTCCTTCTCGATCATAAAGATAAATAGCATCTGCCCTTTGTTAAAAATACACCATGCTTCCATTTACTAATCTTGCTGTTTCAGAGAGTTATTGTTTTATTTATAATGTAAACAGAGCAGTCGTAGTACTTAGCCGTAAGTGTGATCTGAGATACTAGGATTGGGCTGGGTACTGTGAAGTGTTACCATACGGATACAGTAGTGCACTTGGCATCCTTTCGAAACGTAAGGTCAGTCTCTCCTTATCAAATAGGAACATCCCGCACATCGGTGACTAGGCTGGGTAGTCCTTTTTGGGGAGAAAACTGACATTATCTTGAAGTACCTGTTTGTATGAATGCTATGAGTGGGGAAAAAAATGCTTATTGTACAAGAAAATAGTTGGAACAGCGATAAGCGTATAGAAAGGCGCAGATTTAAACGTCTTTTTAAGTAAAGACTCCAAGAAGCAACGTGATCTTCAGTTTGCTTACGTTCAATACAATGCTGACGCGAAACCGTGCGGGTATTTTGGACCACAGTTGCTTGTTGCCATTTTGTCTTCCCTTACCTGCCGTGCATTTGTAAGAACTGTGTTTCTTTGACGCTTTTCTGGAGAGCTTGGCTACTTGTGTGTTAGAGACCTGCCTTTAAGAGTAATATTTCCGTTTTCGCCTCCCAAGCCAGCTGGGAACATTGATGAGGTGATACTCTCCAGCATGTGTCAAGCTTTCAAATCCTGTAGCAGTTGGCAGTGTAGCAACATAGCAGCCTCATCTGAGGCTCCCTAACCTTCTGGCCCTGTAATTATTTATTTAGTGAGAGAGTAGAGATGGAGTTACACTTTTAAGACGTGTCCTAAAACTCAAGGTGAGGATAAAAGTTGTAGTACATAGCCCTTTAGCCTTAGTTTCTCTGCCGCACGTGCTTTCTCGCTCCCAGACAGCGTAGCAGTGGATTTGCAGTTTGGGAAGACGGGAAGTTCCCGGCTGTTTTTTTTGGGTCTCTCGCTCCCTTACTGCCTTGAGACCCAAGATGATTATTTTTTTTTTAATCTGTGTATTGATCAGGAAAAGATAGCAAACATGCATTACAGATAAATCTGAAATTAACGTTGCCTGCTGAAATACAACCTTTTGCTCCCTCGCCAGTATTCCTCTGGGAGAACTGGAGAAGGGCAGTGGTGGGCATTTTAGGATCTGTGAATTGTGATTATGATACGATCTTTCCCAGTGCATCTCCCCAAATGATTAACGTGCCCAGAAGTGTTCTGGGAATCTGGCAGAATCCAAGCATTGGCTGGCTGAAACTGCTGTGTGACCTTACTGCAGGGAGGGAGGGAGGGTAAGTGTCTCAAACTGTTCATGGTGTGAAAAAGGGTGCTGTGAGTCCCTGGATTAGACTGTTCTAGGTGCTTGTGGGCCCTTCTCCTTCGATGTTCAGCTTTGGTTTGATGGTTGAAGCGAGTTTTCAAATATTTTTTGAAACCAGCTAGAGATCTCTTTGGTTCCTCGAGGAATATGAGACAGTCCCTGGGCTCGTCCAGTTTGTGTCGCCTCATAGCTACTGTCTGCGGCCAGGTTGGGGACGGGTAATATTTGGAGCACTGCATGCCTCAGCCTCATCCTCGGACCCAGGCGGGAGCTGGCAGTGCAGCTCGCTTGGCTGGCGCAGGGACGGCTGCCCAAACTGAGGTCTTTACCTCTGTGAGTGCTGCAACAGGCAGCATCTTTGAAAAGAAATGAACAAAACCCAGTAGCCAAATAATAATTAAGTTAAAAAAAAGCTCCCAAGGTAAAATTAAATTCCAAATAAAAAGAAATCACTCGGACCTCTCCTGAAAAATGTATATATTAGATGAAGAGGTTAATTATTTTTTGATGTGCAAAACAAAACATGTTTGTTTGCTGCAACCGAGCAAGAACTTAATTTTTGAGGGAGATGATTATAAATTAACTTGTCTATGAAATATTTTTGTCATTTCATCTCAAACATGTTTCCTGTATTATTATTCCATTCACTAATTATGCAGTTTGTCTCTGATCAACATAATTGAAAATTGACGTTTGATTTTTTTAAATTTTCTTTGAACTAAACGTTTCTAATGCTATAGCATGTTTCATGTTGGTATTTATTTTGGATGACCATTGCTCATCTCTGCATTTTCATCTTTTATTATGCCTGCCTTTTTCAAGGGGCCTTTGGAGGAACTTCCTAGCAGTGTAGCTGCCCGTCTAGTCAGCCAGAGGGGATTCTCTACAGAAAGCAGAAAAAGCTGCCCTCGGGGCTGGGGATGGTTGTTCAGAGTAATTATTAAGTTGAGGTTTTTTTAAATAAACCTTTTTATTCTGGTTACGTATGAAGGCTTTGTAGCGCCAGTATTAAAATACGAGGTAATACGATTACATAATTTTGCTTTACGTTGGGTATTTTAAGGCGTATTTTAATAGTTCTGTTTACAGGTCAGTGGATGTCCCTTATCTGTGCCCAAATCACTTTCAGCGGGTTGTGTCACCACCGGCAAAGTTACATAAGTCTGCGATGAAAGTTGTTCACGCTTTCTGACTCTGTGTGTGTGCCAGAACTCACCACGCTACCCCTCCTCTCCTTGTAGTCTTTTCTGGGGAGCAGTGATGGCAACTCACAAAAAAGGCGAAGGAAGCAGAGAGATTTCTTACTTGACTTGAGTCACAATTCCAAATTCCTGCATGCGGTCCAAATTTCTTATTGTTGGATCTGCACTAATGGTCTTCCTGAACAGCCCCAGTATTTTTCTGGTAGATTCCATCTCTTGCTGTCGTACATGGAGACACCCAGTGATAAGGGTGGTGAGAGGTCTGTCCCAGTGAGTGCGCTGGAAGCTTTGCAGTTGGTTCTCACACTACTATGCGGAACATGACAAGAGCATGACTGTTTTGCTACCTTTTAAAGCAACCACTGCTTTCGCCACCTTCTGTGTTTGGTTGACACATGACCTTCAGAAGTGAGAAACGTCTGTAGTTGGGAAACCGTGCTGGGTGGCCCAGTGTTAGGCAGGTTTACCTATGTGTGTCTGGTCTTGTGCAGAAGGGATGTAGGCCCTCGTCCATGTTGGACGGTCAGAGCAGAGTCTGCAGACAGGTAAAGTAGCTGCTGGGGTAGGGAAGCTGAGTACTAGGGGCAGCAGGAGTTGTCCTGCTTTGTGTTTTGCTCATTGTGGACCTTTGGAAAGCCAGGCTGGCTGCTGTTGCTGCTGCCTTGTGGGGGATTGTCCCTTTCTTCCACCATCCAAACATGAATAGGAGTTAGCCCATGGCTGCCTTGCGATGACAGCAGCAATAGTAAATCCAGCTCTTGGAGGCTCTCCCTGCTGCATTCCTGTCGAACTGTATTCCTCTCCTATGGCAGGCGCGTACACCATGTGCCGTAAGGCCCTGTGGTACAAGGTACAAACCCTGTGGCCAAGCAGAGGAATGGCCAGTGTGCTGTCCTGCATCATGCTCGGCCAGTTGCACTGGCAAGTCAGAACTCAGAAAACAGACAGGAGAGAAGCAACGCTGTGGGGTATTTTCTTCATCTTCCACTACACATAAATTTTTTCACTCTGCAGAATGTCGTCGTAGCCCCTGGGTGAGTCAGAAGTTGGGAGAATGAGCCAGAAAGGAGCTATATGGACATGTGTGCTCTCCAGTCAGATTGGGCTGATTTGCAGGAAGGGAGTGCTGCCCCAGGCAGCTGTTAGTCACACACAGAGTCAGTGGGAGGTGCTCCTGGGGGCTGGCAGCCAGTAATGCCTTGGCCATTGGTGCAGATCCCAGTATCTTTAATTTATAATTGCAGAATTTCTGTTGGCTTCTCTGGGATTTTTACCTGAATATGAATTCTCGGAATTAGCTCTCTATTTTAAGACGAACTTTGCAAAATTACCCTTGATTCTTGCGTGTTTGCAGCATGGCACTCTTAATCCCGTAAAGATGATGTACGGCTTAGCAGAAACAGTGGTGTGGAGCACTTCATCAGAATTCCCAGATGAGTCAAATTTCATTAGATGGTTGCAGCCAGTTTGTCTCTTGCTGCGTATGTAGCTTTCGTCTTTGCAGAGTCATGCAAGACAAAAGTGTTTAGCAGAGATAACCACAAGACAGTCTCCAAACTCTTAAACTGATACTTAAATATTTTTTTCTCTTTAATGTGTTGTACCAGGTATGTTAAACTGTTTATTTTCAACCAGATAATGAGCGTTTTCACATTTGTGGTCTACCAACCATCTTAATGCGTGTCTGGTGCTTCACTGAATATTATTAATGTGTATCACAGCCTTTCTCATGTTGTTGATTTTCCCGTTTATGTAATCAGCATTACTGAGAAGTGATCTTCAGTAATTCAGGGTTGCATGTGTGCGTTCCCATGCTGACTGGAACTGGCTGGCTAGGGCTTCATCTATCGTAATAGACTATTTCTTGGCCAAGACAGGTCATTAAGATACTGACCAAAGCCGCTGCAGCATTTTAGGTTTTCATTTGTATCTTCACCAAGTTTTCCTACGTGCTAGGAGTCCACCTCTGCTGGTTATGCTCCTTTCCTAGCCTGCCTTGTGCTGCCAAGATTACCGGCTTTCGTTTCTGCTGCCGGCTTTTGGGGTAGAAAATCTTGTGCGTTTTGGTTTGTTTGCATTAGGTTTCAATATCCTTTAGGATGAACAAATGCAGTATCAATTTCCCGTACCACTGTAAACCTGCACCTAAAGGACTTGCTACCTTCACCCTCCATCAGTCACTTTATTCCTTGGTTTTGTCGAATTTGCATTGATTTTGCAGCTCCTGTGAGACTGTCAAAGCCTATCTGAATTGTGTTGGATCTCCAGGTATTTTTTCATGTGGGATCTTTTTTTTGTAAAATTAAAGCAGCTTCCTATGTCTGCTCTGCTCGAGTTTAGCCAACAAAACTCTACTCCTTTGTGAACTTTGAACTCAGCGCAACCAAGCAGCAGATTTTTGTTTTTTCATTTTTACAAGCAAAAGCAACATCTGAGAAAGTAACCTTTTATCTCTGTAGAGCTGGATGTATTTTGGCCACGCCAGTCTAGATAAAAAGCATGTCTTGCATTTTTTAAAAGCTTGTGGGAGGAGGCTCACAATAGAGGCTCCATTGTACTGTTAGCACAGGAAATCACAAACTAGCTATGACGAGAGTATTGCAGGGGAGTTTTAAGTTGACTTAATTCCCATAGTATCGTATGGCTTTGAAAGGGTTTCACAATATATTGCCTTTCAGGTTTGGTTGTGTATGCTGTTTGTATTTGGCAGTCCTCTATTCACAGCTCTCTCTTGCCATGTTTTTGTTCGAAAGGTTTCACGTTTTGAATGCTTGAATCCAGATGACTTTCCTTCTTACTGTAAATATAGTGGCATACAAATACACTTGGTATTTATCTCATGACCACCCTCCAGCCATCTAAAATTTAAATTTAGTGTGATGTATTCAACAGTGAGAACTGTCTCCTTAGAGCAAGCAATAAAAAAGGATTTTAAGTAGGAATTTGGAGAAGAGGAAGCTGCAGGCACAACTTTTCCTTTCCTAGCAGATTTTGAGCCTGCAGGATGTTGGAGTTAGTCAGCTTCCAATTGATATCGAGGGGAATTGGAGTGAGCTGACAAATCTGTAGGATCCTGGCTGCATCCTAAAGACAAAGTTACTACAGGATAAGCCGTTTGCTAAAATTTTGTCCAAAGATTGGTTTGGCTCAGTACCTGTAGTTGAAGAACAAGTTGTGTCACTCAGTTGAAAGAAATAGGGTTATGAGGACTCTGCAAAATAATGAATCTCATTTTCTTAGTCTTGTGAATAAAGTTTACTATAGTGTATTGTGCTGAGTTGGTAATTTAGAACCTGAAGTACTGTGAATATTGAAATTTTGCATTTGTTTTCATAACTTCGCTGGCATCTTCCCTCTGGACTTGCTTTTAAGCCTGTTAAATTTTGTTAGTGATTTTTTTTTCTCTAAGCTTTGAGGCTTAGTTTAAAAAAAAAAAAATCTGTTAACAAATTCATAAATAGAAAGTATTTTCTTATACCCACAAGGAATCGAAGAAAAAAAAAAAAAAAACAAGAAATCAAAACATGTAAAGTTTGGGTGTTTTTTACTGTCTTGGGGTTGCTATCTTATAGAAGTGATGAATTTTTCAAAGTGTGGCTTACACAACTGTAGCAGCTATTGAAATGCCCCAAAGATTGATTGGCAGGAGGGGATTTTTTTTTATTTGTGCAGGAAAAAAAGACTACCTCAATAATCATCTAAATCTCTCTCAGGTTTTCAAAGAGAATTAATTTTCACTTTAGAAGGCTAATTCCAAAAAGAACATTAAATGGCAATAATTTTTATAAATAGTAAATAACCTCTTCTGACATATCTGAGATTTCTTTGATCATCAAAATGCATAGTGGAAGAAGTGGTCCATGAATAATCCATGTGATACCTGGGAAATTGCTCACTTTTAATTAAGTACAGTTTTAAATCAGGTTAGTTAAAACTAGTGCAAGCCTGTTTGAACTCTTCATTGTAAACTAGGCTTATTTCATATTAGCGTTAAGATATTAAGGAATCAGTAAAACCAAATCAAAATGTGATACTTTGCAGCAAGTTTATATTGGGCGTTTATGTTCTGGTTTACGGGTGTGCTTCAGTGTAAATACAGCTTTGTGTGGGATTTGTACCTGTCTGTGAAGGGGATTTCACCAAAGCATCTGTATTAGTAAATTCATGTCCTGCGTGAGAACTGAGTCATGTTCTTGAACTCCTTATGTGTCTCATTTTTGTTTATTTCTTTAATTTTGGTTTTGTGATAAGGGGAGTGCTGAAGTAAAATGAAACGCAGCGTAGCTGACTTTCAGGGCAAATTTGATGTAATTATTGATGGAAGTGAAAGAGAGGGGAGCAGAGACAGCAGTGCTAGCAAATGCCCTAAGTGACAGTGGAACGGCCCAGATGGTCTCTGTGGTCTTCTCCCACTTGTGAGTAGCTTCAGGAGTGACCTGGGATAATTCATTTCTCTGTGCCCCATCCCACCGTGCATTCAGAGAAGGTGTGGTGGTGAGCTTACCTGGGAAAGCACTCTGGGGTCCATTGGAAACGGCACCGAATTAGAGCAGGATTGTGTTGTTGATGGTGCTCTGAGGAGGTGCTTGGTAGATCTTGCTTGTGTCTTGTTTTATCACAGAGAGATTATTTGGGAGTCGTTGTGCTATCAGCTGTGAACTGAATTAACGTAAATGCACTTAATAAAAAGAAAACCTGTGTCTTGACCAAACAAAACTTTTTGCTGTGATTGAATAGCTTTCTTATATTAAGAATATACTTTCCTCCATTAAAGCTCTTCCTCTTTAATCAGCACAAAAGAAGTCATGTATCTTTGAATGGGGAAGTTGTATTTCACCAGTTAGCTTGGCAGGGCATGCAGAATACTGGTAGGTGATGAGGCTGCAGCGCCGTGTGCTGTGCGTTGAAACGGGGGGATGTTACGCTGGCACTGAGTACTCTTGCTCCTGCTGAGATATGAAGGCTTGGAGCGGAGACATGATTGCGAGCTATTTTTACTTAACAGTTGAACTTTGGAAGAGAAGAAGTAAGGGATAATTTCTTTCAGCTTGAGTTTGCACGTTGTACAACTATTAAAATCTTCAAGACGACTGTTAAGTAAAGACAGCTACGTGAAGTGCCAGATGGAAAAGAGCAAGAAAAATGCCTTCTGTTTGAAAAAGGGTATTTTGGCTCGTTTTGTTTTGGGGTCTTCTCCAGTCCACACAGTTAGTTTCCATCGTGGGGCCCGTTCAGGTATTAGGTGCGTAGCAAGATGCATTTCTCTCTTGTTAATTGTATGACAGAAGGCAGGCATCTTCGTCACGTGGTACCAGGTCCGTGTCACAGCATCGGGCTGTGTTGCTGAAGTCTGGACGGCGCTTTTTTTAGTTCCTACTCCTCTTGTCCAGTAAGTGCTCTTACAGACATTGCAAACATTACTGCTATTCTAGAAATGCGCTGGCTTTCTCAAAAGCTGTCGTGGTTTGTGAAATACGATACCGGCTGTTTGGGTTGGACGCGAGACCCCTCGGTTCATTCTTTCGCAGAGTAGTTGATCATCTTATTACGTCCATTTTATATGGATTTAGTTCAAGGCCTGTGTTAGTTTATACATAACTTGGAATAATAGGAAAATGTGAAAAATGTAGAGTATTCTTCAGTTGGCTAAAATCTTAAAAGGGTGTTTTTTCCTGCCGGCATCTGGAAGTCATCCAGGTGAAAGTTGACATTCCCACAATACCTTTTCTGTGGGATAATGGACAAGTTCAGGGCAGCATTCTTTCTCATTTATATAAACAGGAGGTCCTGGCCAAGGCTATGGGAGGAGTGTTGCTGAACATGAAATTGTTGCCGTTTGCCCTCGCTGTTGAAGCTCTGCTGACCATTTTTTTTTTGTTGTTGTTGTTCTTTTGTTTGTATTTAAATAACGTGGAGCGTTCTGCTCCGTTACCATTCAGGATCTCTCCCAAGGCAGTGCTGTATGAAAAATCTGTGCGCTTTACCCATGACTTTATATGCAGTAGTGAAGCGATGTAGCTAGTACAGAACTAACTTTCGGAAGCTGTCAAAAAGCAGAAAGGTGTTTGTACAATAGTAGAGTCTCTTTGACAATAGATGAAAAGAGGTGAAGGTCTGACAAGCTGAACTGACCTTTCATCTTACTCAGCTTTGCCACCCCTGGTCCTTCCAAAACATAGCAGGAATAATTGTTAGGGAAGCGAGGAGACGAGTGTGCAGGTACTGTCTGCTCTGGCTAGCTGACAGCTTTCAGTTGCTGCTGCCGTTTGGAGTACGGGTAACGCTTCGAATGTCGAAGATTGGTAGAAATGTATTAAAATACATTTTTCCCTCTCATAATTCGTATGTTTGTACTTTCAGTGTTGCTGAACAGTTCATGTGCTGCAAACATTATTGTATGTGTAGATTTTTTTATTTTACGGATCTCAAACAAGAGTTTAGTATGTACTGCCTCAAAGTGATAGTTTATACGTGAAGAACTCCACAGGAATCACGATCCCTTCATCCAGATGCATCATCATTTTTCAGCCTCTACAGAAACTGCAGTAATGCTGGGTCAGTTAGTTGTGGCTAACCTTAGGTACTGGTTGAGGAAAGGTAGTCAGAAACAAAGAATTTCAGAGATGCTAAATGTTCACAGTTTTCTTGGGCTGTGATATAAACACTGCTCTTATTAGTAAGTCATCTGCTAAGACTTAAGAGCCTTTCAGCTTAGGTCTTTTCTACCAGAATGTTTGTCTTTTTTGCCTTTAAATGACAAACCTTTTCCTAGACAATGCATGTTTTCATTATCAATGCTTGTTTAAAAGGGCAGCAAGCAACTGGCATATCTAAATATTCAATTCTTAGTGCATTCTGAATTGACAGAGGAAGAAAGTCTGGTGAAACCCTGAATCTTTCATGCTCTTTGGATAGGTTGGGACATGGCTGTGTAATTATTCCCTTTCATCCACTGGTGTCACTGAGGTCCCTACACAGACTGAAGCTAGTAAATGAAACGAAAAGCTGTTTTATGTCAACTTTGCAGTTTTCCATGCAGTGTGTAGGCCCATTGTCACGTAATCTGTGTGTTCACATAAATAGGAAGCTGGTAGGATGGGTACAAGCGCTTGTAATTTAATGTTCTCTAGTCATTAAATGCGGCACAACAGTAAAATACAGATGCACAAAAATGCATTAATGGTGGTATTTCTAACTTCAGTTCTCTGACCATAATTTTTCATCCATTTTAAACCTCTAATGACTTTTAGTATGTTTTCAAGAACTAAATAGGAATAAAAGGACTGATGCTTGCTTTGTAGAATGAAGGCATATTAACAAACAAAAATTTATTGTCCTTTCTTCACTTTGTATTCATTTAGAACACAGGTTTTATGGTCCTTTTAGTTGGAGATGGATTATTGCTCTGGGTTTTAAAAAGCAAATACTTGAACTGCTGGTTTTATTGCATGTAAATGTCATATCTTGGTACCGGCTATATTTAGAGCTGGAGCATTCTTTTCTATTTAATATTTCTAAGCTTCATTGCTTAAAATAAGTCTGTTTTTTCCACATAGGGTCCACCCATGTATGCATTGCTATATGCCATAATTTTATGTATGAACTTTTTTTTTCTGTATTACAGAAGGTGATAGCATCTCTTTTATCAGGTGTGAAGCTGAAGCCGTTCATACACATGTGAAACTTGAATTACATCAGATACGTATGTGCATGTCGTTCTGTGAGCCGATGGTGTGCAGGTGTAGGGTAGCGGACTGCCTTACTCTGGGAGCAGCTCTGCTGACTTGATTGCAGAACTGCAGTACAAGTCAGTGGGAATAAGGAACAAAGCAAGACCTTCTTAGATAAAGACCAAAAAAAAAAAATCCTAATGAAAGATGTGCACTGAATGGTAACTTGCTCGTGTCTACCAACTGTGAAGCCTCTGTAAGAATTGGTACTATTGGATGAGTGTTCCCTCCTTCTTAATAGAGGTGTTCTGTGTCCTGTTTTTCTTGTTGACTAGAGAATGACAGCTTTTAGAAGCATTGTAATGATGAAGTGCCATTAACTGTATACCATTCACGGCTTAAATTGCATTCTTTGTTGTGTTCTTTCTATTCTTGTAAAATAGTTGGGTATGGTCAGGATCTTGATTTCCAGCACTTCTACTTTCTCTTTATTTTCTTGTTTTGTAGGTTATTAGTTTTTTGTTGGATTATATGTATTTCCGTGATCAGTTGGCATGGAAACATGGCTGCTTTATAGGCCAGTTGCTTTTAGCATTAATTTGGAGGTACTTGGTGTTGAATGTGAAAATGGAAGCCATTTATGTTCTTCATCATTCCCCATCATTAATACTTGAATGCTTTCCGATGCAGCGTAAATTCTTTCCTTCTGTCTTAGAGGGGAAAATGTACCCTTTAAGACCCCAACTCTGCTCTGTCATGTACACTGTGTTAAGAAGACAGTAATCTGTATAAAAATTATTTTTTATACAACTTGACAGAGTCATTGAAACAAAGACCAATGCCAGATCTTAGTTTAAGCCCAGAAAGCATGTAAATTCAATAATGCAGAGGCACACCACTCATCTTTTTTTAATTGATGTTACCCTTCCTATTTTTATTGGAAGAGCGCTCTATTTTCTTGTAGGATTTTGCTTAATTTCGCTTGGAAAAGGTTAGAAGTTTGCTTTGATCAGTATTGACGGAAGTGAGGGAATATTTTTGCTGATATTTTGTGAGTTCAGTTAGTGGAGCTTGCAGTTTCTGGAATACCTCAATACTGGCAAAAGTGAACTTGCAGACTTTTTTTTTTTCTGATTACTGCAGTATTATTCATGGTGACACATGATGGTATGCTGCAGTGACTGCTGCTTGGAGAAAAACAAGTAGCACTATCACACGTCTGCACTGTGAAGAATAGTTAGACTATTAGTGTTTGTTCACGTATGTAGAAATTTGAGGCTGTATCTTATTACATACTATTTTAAGTATAGATAACTAAATACCTAATTTAAGAACTTTTATAAGCAGGTGCAGACTGTCTGCTTTCAGTGTAGTTTTTTCCAAGTTCTTTGGGATGAGATTTAATCTCATTCTAATTCCTAATAGCTACAGACTCTTGTCTGAAGAGCTTTATACAAATTGGATATGCTGAATGAAAGTAAGATTTGAATTCATTTACTTGGCTTTTACTTCTCCATCCTGTTCTAAACTTCAAACGCTTTGTTTTGCTAACCAATTCAGAATGAGGATGCAAAACAAACAAATTCAATTGATACTACTCCTAACTCTGTTTTACATGTTTAATAAACAATCAGTTCATCTGGCCTATTTGGGTGTATTGCTGCACTGCATTTTCTTTATTCCCTGAGTTAAAGTACATGCAGTTCAGTTTGAGCAGCAGAAATCTATGCAAGGTTTGAAAAAATGCAGTGAAAGAACTACAGATCTGCAGATGAGGAATTACATTGTTCATGCCACTAGTCCTATTTTATGGCATTATTCAGCAGCCACATGGCTCATTCCCTCTAGAAGGTTTACAAAGACTATCAGAAAACAAACAAAAACCTATAGGTGTAAACCCCACATGTAATGTTTTCTTCAAATAACTTCAGTGGAAAAAGAAATGTTTTGCTTTGTACCAAAACCCTTCTACCGAAACTGTTCAGCGCCTTCTGGTAGTGGTTTTCTCAGAGGTTAAGAAAGAGTTTAGTACAGAAGACGAGGGCTTTTTGTCTTGCCTTCGGCAGTTCACAGATCAGAGTTTTACTAACCATGATGCAGCTGTGAAAAGAAGTTAGGCCGTGCCGCTTCCTGTGTGACAGTATCTCATCATATGCACAAAATAAACCCATTTCTCCCTTCTTCCCCTCCATTCTGTTGTAAACAAATGGGCCTGTTAACAGAAAAGAGTGAAAAATAAATGGGTCCCACCCTTTTATCATCTCTGTGTACTTGTCAGAGTAATTGGAGACAAGATGTGCTTCTGTAGCAGTTGTAAACCACTTTTATTTTTTCTTTTCTTTTTTTCTTCCCCCCATCCTTCCCTTAAGTGCCTGTGGCACTTCTGGTCCAGGAAAGGCAGCAGGGAGAACCATGTCTGGGGTTGGGGAGGAGGAGAACCCCACACACTATTATTAATTGGGTTAATCCCCATACCAAATTGTAACTTTTGTGTCTCAGATTGAGCTCTTCTTTCATGTTTTCTCTGGAACTAAATTTTCAGCAATCAGCCTAGCCTCTTTCTACATATTTTTAATCCTTAACCAGACTGTTGCCTGTGGGTGGTGTCCTGCAGCACTGAGCTCGTTAGTTCTGACCAATGGTAAACCTAAGTTCAAACAGCACTTGCCATTTATGTGGTTTTGTGATAAGGTGGCCCCCAAAATTCAGGACAAAGTGAATAAGTTCCGTGTACTTGATGTTGCATGATCCCTGAAATCCTGCAGTGTTGGAACAGTGTCTGTCTTGAACTCACTTACCCACAGGTTGGGAAATCAAAGGCTTCCCTTCTATTGGAAAGCTCTCGCCTGTTCTGATGTGGGTGCTTGCCAGACCTCCCAGAGAATTAAGCCACTAATGTTACCCTTTCAGTGGTTTTGTCATGAAAGTTTAATTATCTTTATATGAAGTAGTTAATGTGCTTTAAGGAATATATAGACCTTCTTGAGTATTTTATCTAAGCATTCTGGAAAGTACCTATGGAAGTATGAAAAAAAATGTATCCAAACATAGACAGGTGTCAGTCTCGTCTCGCTAGAAGACATTTATATCCTTAAAGGGAAAAAAAAGACCATAACTTTTATTAGATGTGCAGTTTTCAGTTATTCATTTAGCAAATTATTTGGCTGCTGTGAGATTGTGGTGGGCATTGTATGAAGTTAGAAAACAACAAAGTTAGTTGTCTGCAATGTAATAATGCTGTAAAAAGTGTCTTAATGATATTTTGTTAAGAAGTTGTTGCAGTTTGCTGCAAGGTAATTTTATAGTTGCAAGCACTCAAAACTTAGGAATTTCTCATGAAAATACTGGTGGGAAGCCTAGGTGCTATCTGTATTCTTAATGTTGAGTAGCAGCTCAGAAAGACCCAGAGGATCACGTTCCACAGTGTTTCGTGGTGGTGTAGACTTTATAAGAAATAATACTAATAAATTATTTTTCCAAAGCCAGAAGAACAGACGGGTGGAGTTGTGACCTAAAGCATTTAGCTTTTTGACCAGCACCAGTTTATTCACTCTGTGTATGTACCTTATTTTCATCTTGTTTACAGTGCAGACTTAATAAATAACCCTCATCTGGGCTACTCGGGGATGTAGAATTTTCACCACAGAGAGTTATTTTCCAAGTTTCATGTGCTATTCTCAGCACTAGTTTCTTTTATTCCTTTTATACCTGGGATGGCAGTCGTGACACAGGAGGGGCAGCAACCGGAAGAAAATGCTGTGAGATACACTTTCCTCTGACACAGCAGTTGTGCTATCAAAGTACCTAATAAGTAAAAAGAGAGCGGTAGTAACTGAAGGTAGGGAGCAGAAGTGCTAACTCCTGGTTTTATACTTTTACAGTGATATGCCTGGGCTAATTTGGTGAACTTTACATCTAGAAAATAGGGAAAATTAATCTGTAATGAAGACCTGTTGCTCTGTTGGTTGTTGATCTTGAGAACAAGGGTTCTTGGCTTCACGTTCATAGAATCATCTCCTCCCATCGCATCCTGGCAAATGGTCACAACACTTTCGTCGTTTCTGGGAGATGTCTGACGTGCTTGCCCAGTGTGAGAAAATGGCAAAGTTGTCATTCCCTCGTGTTTTTTCAGAAATGAGCACTAGCAGGAAGCAGTTAGACTTGCTTTCCAGTGTCTTTCTCCATGCTGTGTTCGTTTTCTGACCAGAAGGAGTTTCGAGATCTGCTTTGAGTTTCCTTGAATGAAGTAAATCCTTTGATTATCTTTGGATGATAAAATTCCGAGTCATTTGAGCACTTTGTGTGACTGCTTTTAGAACTGTAATGCTCCTGCGTGCCTTTCAGCATGCCGCTGCTTATCCCGCTACTGACATCCCTCCTGTTTCTAGTTACAGCAAATGCAGGAAAAACTTAGAGTAAGACGGCTTATTTTGGAAATTCTTTGTTGCATCTAATACGCTGGTCTTGTTTCCGTTCAGATGGCTTCTCAATCTGTAGTCAACCTATATTTTGTTTTGAAAGGAAGTTGCCGGGTGTCCGTTTTTCCTAAGTGTCCGTTTTTCACAAACTGTAAGGCTGCACAAGTCGGCGGCTGTCGCTGCGAAGGGGGGGAGATGACATTGGTGTGACGCGCATATGTGCCGTGGGCAGACTTTGTAAATGTCTCTGTGCCCGCAGACGGGGGGACACGGGGGCTGTAACAAGTTTGGTTTTTTACAAGAAGGCATACATGGAAAAGGCTAGAATAAAACTACAAACTGACATCTGCAGTTTATTTACTGGGGAGCGTAATAGCAGATGCGCTTTCCGCAACACGGTGCTCGGTTGAACTGAGAATATGCAGCTGGAGAGAGAACCTGTTGAGAAATTTCGCCTGTGTGAAGAATGAAGGGGTACCCTTTTGCCTTAAGATTTTGTAATTCTTAATAATGGAGTCAGTAAGCCCTTTCATAGTATTTTCCTGGAACTGAGGTTTTAGTACCGATAAATGTTTTATGCAATTTTCAGAGAGAGAGCATGACTTGTGCCCTGAAAAATTTGTAATTTGAAGACTTTATCTGCAGACAGAGCATTTTTATGCATGTGAATGGACCCTTTTCTGCTTGAAGACGGTTAAACTTCAGAGACTAAAAGAAACATTGTAACGCCTAGTGAAAAAATGGAAATACGGGTCATTTTTAAACACTTCTGACTTCTCAGCAGTTCAGTAGAAACAACTTTAAAGCGTTCAAAAACCTTCTCTAAACCGATTTAGTATGTGGTATGTGTGGGAAGAAGTACTTTTCTTCTCTCATCAAGTCATGAGAATAACTCCCAGTTTTAACTGTGATTTTTCGATACAGCTGTAACTCTGATATTGGGACCAGAGCCTTTGTAATTGAAACTCAAAACTCTGCTTGAAGGAACGCTCAGTAGAACAGCTCTCTTACATCATAACGCTTTTATTATATTATGATTAACTGTAACATGATAATACAAACCCAGCTTTTGCCTTAAACTGCCTGTTTTATCTGGCACTTTCACTGTTGTTACTGGCCCATTCTCATTGAGCTTGTCATTTTTATACATCCTGTTTGCTTACCTTCAAAACTAACATCTTTTCAGAAAATCCTATTTATTCAGGCTTGGTTGGGCGTCAGAGGACCCTGGATGGGAGGCATAGGACTTTGGTTTCAATATGATTCAGATTTTCTCATTATCTACAACAAAACTGTTCTCTAGTTTATAATCATCATCAACCATTTTGTTAATATTGACAGAGAACAGCAGAGGCCAGTGGCTGTGGGAGGAACCAGAAAGGGAGAGAGAAAAAAGAGCTTTAAGGAGCCCTTTGCACTGCCTCAGTGTTTGTCAGCATTGCTTTAGTTTTCAGAAGAAGATAATGGAGTGTAACTCAAGAGGGAGTTTATTCTCCGCATTTACCGGAAACATTGATACCGTGTTGAATTGACCTTTTTAATTATGCTGGTCTTAAAAGTCTGGGCTACATATACCTATTTAGTTGGATTTTTTAAAAAGGTGTTTTAGCTGTATATCTTAGAGGAAGTTTCTAGCTCTCCTCCGTTCTTCCCATTCCTAAACAAGTGTGTCATGGAATATATATATATTTTTTTTTTCCCACAGTAAGGATTGCTGACCCATATACTGCTGTGTTCAGCTTGAGGATGGTGAATTACATTAGATGTTTTCCCAAAATAAGAAAAGTTCAGAAGCTGCAAAGCAAATGGAGACATCAGTGTTCAATATGTAAAATACTTCTGTACTGTTATTTTTAGTGTCAGTCGAGTGTGTTCTGCTGACCTCAGGAAAAAAAAAAAAGAAATCTTGTGGAGAATGCTGTTAGTTTCAGTGCCCTACACTGGCTTATCTTCAGACTTTTTGATAAGGAAATAAGGAGTGCCCCAGGTAACAGTTTAACGTTCTTGGGTCAAAGTACAGGTGTGCTGTTAGAGAAATTGCTTTCAGTGTTTGGGGTCAGAATGAAGGAAGCCTTTGTTGGCTTCGCTCGGGTTACTGGGTTTCTTTCTCTGAGGCAGCATCCTGTACAACACTTAAAATACAGGAGAAAAAAGCACAGAGAGTAGCCATTAGGAGAGGTAACATTCAGAAATTATATTCTGTAACAAATCCTTGGCAGAGTCTTTCAAACGTGATGTGAAATTAGTACTCTGAAAGCAGTTGTATTGACAGTACTAAAAAGTGGTATTTTTCCCAAAGGATACTTATAGCTCAAGCAGGGATTTAAAACAAAACAAAAAAAGCCACCCAAATCTGCTGCAATAAAATAACATGCCATAGGAAAAATACTTCTGGAGGAGAGAGGAAGAAATAAGTTTTCTTTTTTCCTTCATAGTTCAAATGCGTAATATTTTACAGCAAATTTAGAGTTGTTCCTTGGGTGTATTACATTTTAAATTTAGATCATGTAGTTGTTCAGTTTTTATAAAATCACAGCCCAGATTCCAGTTCTGACGCCGTGATATAAAGAAGAAAAAGCAACATTTGCATGCTTTGTGTGGAATACATGGGTGAAAGAGCGAGGAAAAGGGCTGCTGATCATTTCACTTTGCGTGGCAGCACAGCCCTGTTTCGCCAACCCATTCTAGATTTGTGTTCTGTATCCTAAGCATTGTCCTCAAAATCTCCAGAATGGCTTCTTCCGTGGAAAGTGTTTTAGTAAGTCTTGGCATGATCTTTGTTGTTACTGGAATGGCTCAGGGAGTTAATCGTTCTGCTCCGATTACAATTGTTGAAGCAGATTGTTTTTCCAGTTCCTGTCAGCAGGAGTTTTCTGGCTTTTTTTTTTTATTTTTAAAGTCACACCCACCAACCTATGAAGTTTATGGGATGAAATATAAGCTCAGTTGTATTTTGAAGTAGGATTTGGGTGTGTCTTAGGATGGGTTCCCCACCAGCTGCCATTATCAGCCTACTCCATGGTCTCTGTCCTGGGAGAAGATGACAGGGGATGTATGCCCTGTTATATGCCCCACACATGGTGCATTGTGGGAATATCTTTGATGCATTCAGTATTTTACAGAAACTGCCCCATCTGTAACTGGAAAATTGATGCCCATAGTTACAGGCAGACATGGCTGCTGGGGTTACATAAATCTCAAGTTCTTTGATTCTTAATTTATAGGTGCTGTCCTGAGCTTCCCTGCAGTGATTCTTGTTAGTTGTCAAGTAGTTTGTGGCTTTCGCCACAACCTGCGTGGGCAGGGGCATTTCACAGTCACCGTAAAACTAATGGGATAAGTAACAAAGTTGGCAGCCTTACCCAGAATTTCTCTGAAGCTGGGGTTAATGGGAATGTACTCAGCTAGGGCAGTTCCACCATCGCCGATTCCCCCTGCCTCCTCCCTTTACATATTAAAGCTAAAAATACTTGAAACGGAGTGAAGTTTTTGCTGTGTGCAGGCACTGAAATGCTGCGTATCCAGGGCAGGCTCAGACCTTTAAAATGTTTTGCCTTTCTCTAGAGTTTGCTTTCATGTATTACTTGAAAACATCGCTTCTGCAATGGGTTTTCGTGTATGTTTTATTGCTGATACTTACACTTTCTCATTTTAGTGCTTGATATGGTTGTTACTGAATATTGTAATTTTGTTTGCTTTTTAAATGGTGATAGACAATTAAAACATTCTCCAGCAATGCAGTTACTGTTATGCTGTTACTGCTTGTTCATGTGACATTAAATAGGTGTGATTCATATTGTTTCTAGTCTTATTTTGAAAAGTATTAGTTAAGATTAGGCATATCTTTATAGCATGGTCTGAATATGTAATCCGAGTGATTTTTTGGCAGATGTGAAATACTTCAGTTTTCACATGGGTGTTGGAAGTACATGTGTAGCAACAGATAATGTTGCCAGATTATTTTGTTTCCCCTTAACAGAACTTTATTTATGACCATAGGCTTTCAAGATGTGTCTTGTGAGACCTTTGGGGTTTTTGTACCCTGACAGGCATTTAGAATTCTGTGTGCATACTGACATATGTTAGACAAACATGTAGCAATTCTGTTGTTACTTTAAAAAGACTGGTTAGGCATCACTGTTTAAAAGCACAACAGAAACCCATTTCCTCACATTCTCTAATACCTGAGAATGACAAGTTTACTTGCTGTGTGAATGAGGAAGAAGTAATGCAGAAGTGTGACTCTCGGGTTCCAGTAAAGGCAGGGAAATGTTGGGGTTTCTAAATAGAAATCTTTGGCTTATTTTGTTTTGATTGTATCAAAAGGGAGAGTCAAGGAAGACAGTTGTCTCAGAATACTCTGTGTTGAGGCCTGTGTTGTGTGCTCTAGCAATTCTTTGGGTATCCACACACATTTCTCATGGGTGATAAGATG
Organism: Eurypyga helias; assembly: GCF_000690775.1. Classification (NCBI taxonomy): domain Eukaryota; kingdom Metazoa; phylum Chordata; class Aves; order Eurypygiformes; family Eurypygidae; genus Eurypyga; species Eurypyga helias. Next base: position 21,181 of record NW_010229526.1, read on the forward strand.
TGATGTGTGCCTAAATCTAAGTACCATGGGAGTCTATGGACCAGGTACTAGTGATGTTGGTTATATATTTTGTGTGAGGGAATGAGCTGTGCATGTCCTGGGGAGCGGCTGGGCATACTTCAATCCTCACAATTAGCGAGAGGATATAAGTGGGTGTGACTGCTCTGCCCATCATTGGGTCAACACAGTGCCGGAAACCACTTTTACTTTTTTGGTCTCTTGCAAATTAAAAAGAAAAGAAGGAAGATGACCGGTTTTTACTGGGTTTGGATAAATAAAAAACATAGAGTGCCATAGTAGTCATCAGCTATGCTCTTCCAGTAAAGTTTCAGTGTGCGTCGCATTAACCTCTGAGCCCTGTAGAGTTCCACAGAGACTGCACATAGGCTTTAAGTGAAGTTTATGCTTAGTTTTCTCTTGTATGTACGTCATGAGGTCCAGGTATTGTTCTTTTGAAAGTCACTTTAGGATTGTTCTGTTAATTTCAGTAAGACTTGCAGCAGTCTTACAGACATTGGCTTTGATTCTGATGGAATCGGTAGATTTTTGTGTTGCATATTCAGCATCTAAATAGGCTGAATATCAAAATATTGAAGGCTGGTAGGCACTCTTTTTCTCGCATCCATTTTACTGATCTGTGTGCCTGCATTGTACCTAAGTTTATTTCTACTTGACTGCTTTTAGAGCTTTGCTCTACCTTGAATCTAAATGTCGCTTGAGGTCATGGTGCACAAAACAATTGAGGCTACCAAAACAAAAGTCCGAAAATTAGAAATGCACGATGTGTCAGGAACCTTAGAGTATGTTTTTGAAGTACAGCATTTCTAGGAATTTTAATAGTGCATATTGGCAAATCTAATTCATGACAGCTTCTGTGTTCATGTTGAGAGGAATATTTTTTGTTTGTTTTGACAACTCGTTCTTTACTTGAAGTAATATTAACATTTATTTTTTAAAAACATGCACATTTTTTTGAGAGCTGGTGGTAAATAAGTGACAGCTCTGACTGAATTTGCAGCCTAGGTAAGAATATAAAGTAAAGGTAAATGCCACAGGGGATTAGTCTCATGTTACATGTGCAAGATTGTAAATCAGTTGAATGTCCAACCTGTCATTTTCAGGTGTTGTTTTTGTAAATACTGATCAGATTTTTCAGTAGTCTTCATTTTGTTAAAAACCGAAATCATGTTGACATTTTAACGTGCGTAACAGAAGTTTCGTAGGACAAATTCTTTTAAAAGGACACTGTCAAGGGAGTTTTCCTGCTTATTTAATCTTTGCATCTGTAAGAATCCCCAAAATGTGAAAATGAAAACTCCTTTGCTTTTGGGGTCTGTGCTCCATTTTGTGTGCATATTGGTTTGTCATTATAGGGTTACTGATAAGTGTTGTGCTTTTTGGCATTGATGTATTTTTCAGAAAAAAGAATTGAAGCATTTGTTTTGAAAAAAGAAAAACACATTTAAAGAATTACATGGACTTTGCAAACAGATTTAAGAAAATGAAAGGTAGGTCAAATTTTGGGCCTACAAACCTGACAATGTCCTTTACTTCTAACATGTCTGCCTTATTTGAGACATTCCTGATCCTAATGGTGTCCTATTAATCAGCAGCAGCAAAGTGTGAAAATGACACTGTTAATCTTAAATAGCTCACCTTGTTGTGTTTTGGTATGTGTTCTGTCAGCAAATAGTGAGCAGCCTACTTTGAGATCTCTGTTTCTGCAACATGATCGCTTGAGTTACTGTCGGTTTGTAACATGAAGGGTGGTTTTGGCAAAGGTTTTAGAGACACTGTAACAGCCTTGAGTGTTATGTCAGGGAGAGCTTTCTTAACCCCAGTTATAAATGTGTCGCCTGGTTTTGGCTTAACTCTTCCCCTTGGTGTGTGGCAGACGAAGACACACGTTTGTTACGGGTAGGATTTGGGAGGGGAGAGGAAACTAGTCTAGGTAGGTCTTTTTTCTCTTTCAAGTTTAAAAAATCACCTCTGTGCTAAGGCTGGTCTAATAACTTGTAAGTCCCCATGCTGCCAGAGGTATGGAGTATGACTGACGAGCCATCCTCTCTACTTTTGGCTACAAAGCTGTGTGATAAGTTCATTAACCCTCTGGTTTGTGAGAGCCACAGTCGCCTGAAATGCTTGTGAGCGGGGCTGGCCTCTTGTCATGTTTTGCAGCTGAAAGCTGCTTTTTACATTTCCAAGTTTTTTCCCATGAAAGCTGGACTAGAATAAGGTTTTAAGACTTTTTTCCTAAGAGCAGCAAGTCTGAAATGCAGCTCTGGAAAGGCACTCTTCTGCTAGCTGCATGGAGAATAGCTGCTACATACAGACAACTGCTCTGTCTGTCTGTGCACTTTTATACCTGGTATTATTTTAGAATAATGCCAGCAGTCGCTGACTCAGCAGCTGTTACTGGGGCAACAGCTTCACCACTGGTTTATTTCCATATTGATGGGGAGAGAACTCCAGACTAGTAGCTGGATTAGTGGTGTTAAGGAAAAGAAGTTTCCCCTAAATACATTTAGATAACCTTAAGGGACTGACTTATACCCAACAAAACCAGCAAGTTCAGAGTTAAGGCTTCTCACTCCATTTTCCGTAGGCACCGGAGTGCTTGGCTCTCCGGCACGCCTGGTATTGGAGATCCCACACTATCCTCAGGTCCCTGCTCACCTGGGCAAAAGGTTTGCCGCGTGAGTGGTGCCGACAGTTCTGGGTACGTCAGTTCACAGTATGCCTGCCGTCCGGTGCAAGGTGCCGTGTGTGCCGCAGCAGTCCGCTGCCTTCCCCGCTGTGGCGAGGGCTGGTGGCAGCACAGCAGGTGTGGTGGAATGCCAGCAGCAAAGGGGGAAGGGTGCAGATGCAGTGAGAAGCTTTAACTTTGACTTTCCTGGCTTCCGTGAGTGCAAGTCAGACCCTTAATGTTGTTTTAATGTATTGTTTGTGTTTAATTTTTAGTAAAAATTTGAACACCATCCAGGCTACAGAGGTTGCAGTGGATAAGAAGTTTAAAAGCTTTGGTTCAAGATTACAGGAGGCTGCAAGAAAAGTTAAAGACGTGGAAATGAGGATGGAATGACAGGCTGCTATTTTGCCTCAGAATACTGAAGATTGTAAAGCGTTGAGAAATCGAATTCATGACCCTGGAAATCAAGCTCAGATTAAGAAATGTCAGGTTGGTAGGGGTTCCTGAAAGTCTCAAGTTAGGATGAACTGAGATTGTTTTCCCATGACAGAGGTTCTAGGATGTGGGGGTGGATGGTATAATTTTTATCATCTGTGCTATATGAAATGTTACACCATAAACTTAAATAAGACAGCTAAATGGAATTATTTTTTTAAAATTAGTTTCACATTTGGGGTGTTGAATGCTGCTTTTGACCAGTTTACAGTTACTCCTCTCTGGTACAGAGTTGCATGATTTACTGTTAATGCAGGCATGGAAAATACTGCTCTTAATAAGTACACATTGCTTTATCCTCCAATCCAAGGGTCTGCTGCAGAGCCAGACACATGGCGCACTATAGCAGCTCTAGATAAGAAATGGGCAGAACGTATCTAAATGGTGGAAGAATTAGGTTTTTGTTCAAAGGTTTCTGATTCATAGTGAAACTGGGTCTTTCCAAATGTGAACTTTAAATAGTGCCTGCCACTGTGTTTAAGTTACTGCAGGTTTACATAAGTGTTGAGTTACTGTCTGTGATTCAGTGATACGGTATTTGGGCAGAAGGATTGTGCAACAGGAAGTCTATGCCGAAGTTCAGAAAGGATTTTGGCAAGCAGAGGTTTTGTAGGGGCTTTGTGGTCAAGGTCACTGGATGTATTTGAGTTCTGGGGACTCTTAAAATCTGAGATTCTTTCAGGGACAGTTTGTCCTTCTAGCTGTTTTTTTGAAGTTTGTTTTGATGCTTTGGGCTGTCGCGCATGCTTCTTAGCACCGTCATTAGACACCAGTAACTTGACTGAAACTGCTATTAGCGTGAGGAGAAGACCAGATCACACCTTTATGTATATTAGAGAGCTCATTATTTTCAAGGGTTGTGTTTTGTGATAAGGATATTTCATGATATTTCTGAGATAATGCTAGTCAGAAAAGAGTTTGTTAAAAGTGACGGTTTTTAATCTTGTCTTCTCTTACCTCTTGGGACTGGATGTGCTTTTCTGACAGGTGCTCTAGTTCTAGCGCTAAGGGAATCGTCTATGCCGTATTTTTCCTCATTCAGCTTCAACAACTTCAGTATCAAAGTTCTGTTTCCTTTTTTTAATAGTATTTTAGCTGGCATTCAAACTTGTTGAAATCCTGGCTTTGCTGGACTAACAATTAAGACAATAACCATAACACTTGGGTTGTAAAATGAGCACAGTTATACTATGCAATATGAATTGGAATGTAATTCTTACATTTGTTTCAAGACATAATTGCATTTTATTAATGCTATTACATCTGCTATTTTGAAAGAAATGCTAACAAGCCTGTAACATGCTTTATTTTAGGGTGTTTCTAAGTAGATTCGATGTGGGTTTTTATAATTAAGTTACCATTAAAGGACAGTAATTATTATCTGGATAATGATGTAGCTTTATATTATGTATTCATGTAGTGTTTGTGTCCTGTACCACATTATTAGTGTGTGGTTTATTTACTAATGACTGTATAAAGGTTATGTGGCCATTTCTGGTTCAAACAGGTAACGATAGTAAGTTAGCAAGATGCACGATTTTTAAAAATTATATTAAAATGGCTTCCATTTAATTTTGGTGGCTGGATATTACTGAAAGAATCTGTGTACTAGAAGTATTTCTAAGCATGTCTATCTCAATAGAGGTTAGGAATTAATGGTTTAACAACAGAGGATAGTTTTCGTGGGTGTTGCACCCATGGAAGACTTTGCTGGTGACTCCTCACATCTGAATGCCTGTCTGCCGTGATGAGAGTACTGCAGGGTCAGGCCATTGGCATCATCAGTTGGGAGATGCTGGGACTAGAACAGGAAAGAACGAAATGTAGTGAGTCTTGTTCCGTCGTCTTCTGTTTGAAGAGGTAAAGAACTTAAATGCCAGGTTGTGGTAGGGCTGGCCCGTCCTCCTGGCTTGGGTTGGGGTGGACATGAAATTTCTGGGTGCAGGCTGGACAGTTGAGGCGAGGAGTGTGACAGTCTCCTTCACTGTAATCCTTCAGCCACAAACTGGAGCTTGGTCCCAGTGGGGATAGGCTGCTTCTGTTGACTTGTGAACATCTCTTTTCCCAGCAGCTGTTTCTCTTCACTGGATATCTTGTACAGTTAGGATTCTACTAATTTTCCATCCACTTAAAATGCAGTTGACGATCTTTCAGGGCTTGCTTTTTGACACAGGCTGGGACTTAAAGTGCAGGGATTTCTTGCAGAACGTAGCTGGGGGACCTCAATCTTTTGCATTGATGTTGGACTGACTTGTATTACCAAGCAATAAGCGATGTTTCTGAATTCACACTGCAACAAAAATACATTATGGAAATTTCCATACAAGAAATACCTACCTTGCTTCATTTTGCAGTGTTTAAAACGAGTTATTTTTAAATAGAAAAAAATGGTGTACTTTATTCTTACTTTTCCTTATCTCTTCAGGAAGTCGCTCTTTTTCCACCCACACTCAACTACTTTTGAGTAAATGTAATAGTCCAATATTATTCTCTTGGGCACTTCTGTTTATTTATAGCATCTATATAGTTAAAAAGATGCTCTCTAAATACCTTGTTATAAGGATTACATTTAATTTTAAGACTCCATAAAGAGGATTTAAATTAAGTCTGCACTTTCAACTGATTTTCCTTCTCCCAGATATTTAACGTGTATTTCTTTGTCATTCTGTGATGTTCCAAATCTGATACTGATTTTGGATGGGACCTTTTGTGAAGATTTTCAGTGGTGGATTAAGTATGATGCATTGTTTGACTAAGCTATACAGAAATGTTTTGTAAAACTTAAGTCTAAACAGAACTTAGATCAGCAATTAGTCTGTACACTTGGACATTGGATCTTCATTTAAATTCAAAATTTTGCTCTTTTAGGCTTTTTTCCAGTTAAATTTTAGTCTCAGCAGATCATCGTCATATATGTAAATTGAACACTCAAATCCTCACTGAGTTGCTTGTGATATTCCATAAGCTACACGCTTGGAAGCCTGGACAAGATATTTCTCACTCTGTCTAGAGCTCACGGAGGTGTGGAATTCAATCAAAACTTAGACCTTGGATAAGGTTGCACAGGCACTTCTTAACAGTGCAATCAGGATGTCTGACTAAAAACCAAATCCATTGTTCCCTTAGTGGTTTTATTCATCTTCTATTGCTCAGCCTCCAGAGCCTCCATGGCATCTTTTTTTCTCAGGTCTTGTGTGTTTGGTCGATTGCTGACTGTAAGCTTGTTGCTGTTGTACTAGCTTCAGTCCTTGAAATCCTTTTCTGCCATCAGAATAAACAGACTAGCTATAACCTATCTTTTTTTATTACATTTACATGGCTTGAATAACGAGTCTTCTCTGTTTCTTTGTAGGCATTCGACCTCCGATCATGAATGGGCCCATGCACCCACGCCCTTTGGTAGCATTGCTGGATGGCAGGGATTGTACAGTAGAAATGCCTATTCTGAAGGATGTAGCCACGGTGGCATTTTGTGATGCTCAGTCTACACAAGAAATTCACGAAAAGGTAATATTTAGAGGTAGAATTCAAGTGTTGTAGACAATGCAAATGTTTTCATGATTATGAACCGGTAACAGCATTGTGTTAGCGATGACAATGTGTTTAGCTGTTGCATTTTGGTTACTTGTGAGTTACTGGTTGTTTCCAATACGTGATGAAACACGATGATGAAACAAAGATCAAAATGTTCATGTTGAAGTATGCTTCTGTGCAGTAGATCTTTGGCTGGATGTTGTCCATGTACTTACCTACTGAATTCGATTTGTGGAGAGAGTTACCTTGGGGAAAATTAGATTATTGCATGATATTTTGAAATGCTTCTTGGAAACACTGTTGCTCAGCCTTCAGCTGGAAAGCCAAATCTCTCTATTGGATTGGGACGTATGAGGAACTTTCAAACTTCTCTAGCCAAGGAATTGTGCAAATTGAGAATTAACGCTGCAGAAGAGTTTTAGAACAATGCTAACCCAACATTTATTTAGAAAATTATTTTGAAGATGTATTCTGACTATGTTATTCCAGAGGTTTGCACCTTCCCTGGTGGTTTGGGAGCTGTAAAATGACTAGTGGCTCTTAATGTTGTCAAAGTTTTTCTTGTTTTCTTAGGGGGATACCCATTGTTTTGTGGTAATAGCCAAGGAACCCAGCTAGCCCATACACCTACATTTTCTCTTCAGAGACTTCTTTCAGCATGAAGGCCTCATACCTACCCCAAATGCTCACTGTTCTCTAGACAGCAACAAATCATTTTCACAGCCATATTTCTGTAGAGGTAGAATTAATTTGGGTGAAGTTGGCTAGCAGGGTAGGCCTCGAAGGCCAAACACTCCTTCACCTGATAAAGCATGAAACGGGGCCTTACAGTTTCTTTGGAGGTAAAAAATGTAGTAAGTATGACAACAGAGGAGGAGCCAAGTGCAGAGGAGGGCAACAGGGGTCCCTTCCACAAGGATTTGTCGTGGTTTTCTCCAGCAAAGATCCATGATAGACAAGTACAGATCCAAGTATTAACTTAAAGGCTTGCTAGGTCAGCGTCTGCATCCACTTTTGTGTGTGTGGTACTGTATACTGCCGAGTGTGATTCGGGTGTTAAGGAGTTGTCAGCTGAACTGCATTGTGCCAGTGTTCGTGCCTCTCTATGGATACCTTGTTAGACCTGCACTAATTACAGCAGCACTTGGGTTTCTGACAGGTTTTCTGAAGTTTCTCACTGTTTTGAATTCATAACTGGTTTAATTGTTTAATTTTCATATTCTTGTAATATATAGCATTGTTAAAAACTTGAAGGTCTGTGTATGCTGAAAGATAAAATCTTTGACTTCTTGCAAAGCCAGCAACTTGAAAATAATTCCCTTTTTATATGCTGTGAATTAAAATGTGATACAATGCCTTATTTCTGTGTATTTCTTTCTAATCATGTTGAAAAGTTGCTTTAATTGTACCGTTTTCCTATTTCACACCATTGTCAGCAGTTTAATACCTGAAATGGATTCCGTTTACAAGGACTAAATAGCACATGGAGAGTAAGTAATATAAATGCTGGTTCAATTTTTTTACTAGATAATAGCGGTGTGCTCTTCAGGTGAGCACTGTAACATTGGCAACTGCACCACCTGTACAGTTTTATGCTTTGCTTACTGAAACCAGCATCATTTGCTGCGATGCATCTGGGCTGGGGAATTCCTGTGTGACTTGAATGCCTTGTCTCAGAAACACTTGTGTTATCAGTGCGGCGTAGAGGATGAACTTTTCAGATCTTGAGACTGAAGGTCAGTGTGTGTATCTCGCATTGTAGCTTTGGAAAAGCATTGAAATAACTGACGAGTAACACAGGTAATCTGTTGTTGATCTTCACAGGAGTGTCTGTATTTAGTGGGTTACACCCAAGCTTGCATCCTATACTTTTTATTAGAACAAAATAATTAATTCTCAGTGAGCTCAGTAATATATGTGGAAAATACATTTTCTGTAGCTACCAGTACACTGCCAGAATAAAAATTTTCACTAGGCCAAAGGGTGATGCAGATGGAAAATGTTTCATTTTTCAAAGTATTGCTGTTCTGCCAGGTAATAAATTTCTATAACAAAAGTCACAAGCCTTAATTCCTTATCTTACTGTTGTATTAGTGTCACATAAACCGAAGGAACAGATTTACAAAGTGTTGAGCACTGTTCACTTCCATGTCAAAAGTGTTCACTTTTCACTTCCACTGTTCATTTGCAGTGAAAAATTATTATTTTCCACACATCTTTATAGTAGAGAAATACCTGTGCTTTAGTATTGCTTGAATAATACCTTATTTGGGAATGGTGCTTTACTAAAGATATAATTGTTTTCAGGAGAGGTTTTACAATCAGAAGTTGTATTTTTGAAGTACTATCTATAATGCACATGTACTTCTGAATGCACATTCCTGGCCATACTAAATGATGCTGTCCTGTTAATTAAAATACAGATTTTGATAATGGATGTTAATTTGAAAAAGACTGTTCCCCATTGTGAAAGAAGACATGACTGAAAATCAGGAAAAGGTGTAGTGTTGAGAGTAGCCCCTTGCTGAAAGCAGAAGGTGAAATTTAGCTTTTCTTTCCTGTATTTCTTGTTTTTAAGAAGAGATGCTGAATGTTGTAGGGCAGATACACACATTCAGATAGTCTGAAGTTGCAGGAGACAAGCCAAAGACTGGGAAACTTAAGTTGGCTAGATAGCAAAGGAAATTGGGTGGAAAAGGGGAATTTGTGGTAGTTTGAGACATATAAGCAAAGCACAGTCTAGACTTTTTTTGTAGAGAAGCAAGGAGGCTGAGAGATTTTAACACACACAGAAAAGAAAGAAGAGGTTTCAAATGCCCTTTGAACACAGGGTCAAAAGCAGGATGTTCGCAAATAGTTGTACCTTACTATGTGTGCTAATTAAGAAAGTTTTCTCCAAATTGGGTAATGCCTGAGTTGGGGTTCTGTAGCACATCCCTTATACCAAGGAGTTAATTTGTCATTCTCTTTTATGGCTGAGGAAATTAAAGTATGGAAAATAGGTAACTTGTTTAAGGTCACAAGCAAATACTAACGTGTATTAGGATGCTTCTTTGCTCGCAAACCCAGATGAAAAGGACAGGAAGCATAGCTGATTAAAAATGATCTTTAAAGCAAAACATATAGGCTGGAAGGAAGTCAAGAGTTTCTTTCATGCTGTTTATATTTTCTCATTCTCTCTTATAATTATGTGGGTTCCCACATCTTGTCTCAAATCAGCTAGAAGGAAAACCAGGTTTGTTTTCGACTGGGTGTACTGCTTCATGCAGATACCCTGTTCATCAGAACATCCAAGAGAATAGGATACTCTGGAATTGGAGAAGTAGTCTGTCTGTTAAACCTATACTCCAGCTTTACCAAGTGGTTTAGTTAAGTTAGCATGTATCAGATCCCTTGACTCCTGGTATAAAAGCACAAAATAAAATAGTCTTTGCAGTGACACTGCATGTCCATATTTTTCTTTTAAGTTAAAAGCTGGACATCCTATTCAGTGGTGTAGTATCTGAAATTTCAATCGCACTTTTACATAGGAATTGAATGTGGAAAGATTTCCAGTCATTAGGGTTTTATGTCAGACTGTTTCAAAGGAGAGCTAAAGAGCTTTCATAATGCAGCAGATGTTTTGAAACTGATACAACTGACCAAGCATGGTGCTCTTCTTCAGCTGAATCTTTGATTTGTTCCAGTTATGTCAGTGGTAGATAAGATAATTTTCCCAGCTTCAAATTCTTCGTTGTTTAGCAGTAAAGCTACAATCTTGCATTTATACCATCAGTGCTGTTTGTATTCATGAAGCAGTTGCTGCATTTTAATTATACATCAGAATTAGATTCTCAAAGAAATATGCATTGAAGGAAGGAAGCTGCATGTTCTAAATAGTATTGCATGTTTGGGAGTAAGTTGTCACTTACGGGCTGATTCAAAACATTGTAAGTTTACTGAAACTGTTTGAATCAGCCTTAGATCAGATTCCTTGTGAAAGACTTTGTGGGGGGGGAAAATAAAAGGAAACTCTAATAACTTTTTACGTCTCATTATACGTAAATATAAAATCCATTATACGTGGACAGAGGACGGGCAACTGACG
>NW_010229527.1:0-10042 GCF_000690775.1 Eurypyga helias
TGGCCCCCTCTGGACTTGTTCCAACTAACTGGTGAGCACGTGAGGTTCCGTAGCCTCTTTTCACAGAGGCAACCTCTGTCTACATGTTTATGGGATGTCAGCAGCCTCCAGAACCTTTTATTGAAGTTGGGATGAACTTTCAAGAATGCTAGATATTGCTTAGGACAATGGAAAGAGTACTAAAGGACTCTGGTGCCATGGCATGTAGGCCGCGACAAGAGAACAAGTTTTGCCATTTTCTGAGTGGCTGGCATTGTATTTGCATGGAAACTGAAAGAAGAGGAAACAGAGGATGGCCATGTGGCCTTAGTAACACATTTCTTGTTGAGAAGACACATGGATAATATTCGTTGGAGAAGTTTTATTCTCCTACCAGTCTGATTCGCTAGTTCTTTAGGCAGGTGAGACTCTCCCTGTCTCTGTTATTAATGTTTGACTGACATTCTTCCCCTCTTACAACAGATCATAGTATTATCAGATGGCACATCGTTTTCTTCAGGACAAACCCTTCATCTCCCCAGCCTTACCAGTAACTCCCTGTCTTTTTCTGAAGTGAAGAAGAAATCCTCTCAAGGGCCAAAGGTGAGATTTATTTTGTATTATACTGCAGGATACTTCACCTAGTGGTGCTTTCCCTGGGAATTAACTTCAGGGAAAAAAAAATATTTCTAGGCATTTTTGCAATCACAAGACATAGTTCAGTGATAACAAGTCTTCACATATTTTTGTTGTGAATTTAATTGTTCACAACATGAAAATAAAGCAGAACAAAGATGGTTGTGAGAACAGGTGCCAATGAATGTACTGCTTTTCTGTTTTTTTTTTTCTACATGCACAAATATTTTCCTCCTTTTTCAGAAGTAGTTCTAATGGGTTTTTGTACTAATAGGGGATTCTAATATTGAAATTGTGATTTCAGGAATGTAAACAATATGAGAAAATACTATACTAATAATTTCATTTATTAAGTATTTCCGAATAATTTAAGGTAATTGTGTAGAGTGAAACTTGAAGATGTGTTCTTTAGGATATTAAATTTTTTTTAAATTTCAGGGGTTAATTCTTTACTAGGTGTTTCAAAGACAGCAATGTGTCATCAGTCTCTTAAGGCATCAAACTGAATCCCCAACCCACAACACGGTAAAAAGGTATAGTGCAATGACCCTTTTGAGTAGTACAAATGGACCTTTCTGAAACAGCAGATAATTTCTTCAGTTTGACAAAATGAGTTAATGATGTGGGAGAATAAAGATTATCTTGCTGTTTATTCAAATAAGAAATGCAACACAATGTCTTGTTTCATAAATATATTAAGATATATGCCTTTATTCTGTTAATTTTCTTGCTTATCATCTTGTAAATTTGCAATATGTTACTTAATCATACCGTGCTTCTGCTGCAGGGGGCAATGCCCATTTTTATCAATAACTTTCATGTTCTTGAGCTGTGCCAGATCTTGTACCTTGAAAGAATTATCACGTAATGAACTATGGGTATGCCTAAGCATTGATGATATCACAACAATAAAGATATGTAGTTGGGAGAAAATAGTTCTACTTTGATACTGAAGATTAGTTACTGACACTTTTAACATCTGTGATAGGGGTTCTTGTGAGGTTGGGTAGTTCTTTAGAGTCCAGTTTCCAATCCTTTCTTCAGAATCATGGAATAATAGAACGGTTAGGATTGGAAGGGACCTTTAAATATTATCTAGTTCCAACCCCCCTGCCATGAACAGGGACAGCGTCCACTAGACCAGGTTGCTTAAAGCTTTATCCAGCCTGGCCAGGGATGGGACATCCACAACTCCTCTGGACAGAGAAGTAGTTTCAGCTGTTACTTTGATTCACTTGTGTCTTGCATTGCATGCCAAAGCAAGCATACTAAGGCTTGGCCTAAATAGGCAACCCGAACACCTGTGGAAGGACTTCAGGGAGGTATAGACATGATACCACGTCCTACAATAATGCTCTGTCTAGTAACTGTGTGCCATGTTAAGTCCTAAATCTCCAATCTCTAAATTCTTCATAAGCAAGTGCTAACTTGGGATATTATTTTCTGAACCCTGTTTGGTCAATGACCTTTTGTCTGGTGTAGAAACCTGGCAAGTGTGGCATGTGGTAGATGTGAAGCAGGATGAAGGGAGTGTTGCATGTTTGCTGCACTTGTCCTTATAAATGAGCGTTTGAAATCTTTCACTTTTGCTGAAGCAACCCAACAACCTGCAGTGAGTTTTACCCATAGCAGGAAGTTATGGAGGTCAGTGGGAGGTTAGATTATTCATCACACCTCAAGATTGTACTCAATATCTGTAAAATTGTTACACAGGAATGTTTTCTAACTATCTGGTTTCATAATAGGGATGTTCAGCAGTAATTAAATAGTTCTTTTTTCAACCTTCTATGCTGTTCTCTGGAGTGTTTAATAGTGGGAGGAGGTGTTATATCAATACAGTGTTTCTTGCCAGTCAGTGTGAATATTCAATTTTTCTCCTCCCCAGCAATTTTTGTCACTTCTTGTCCAACTTAAAACACACAGTAATGAGCAACTGTTCTTGTGTCTCATAAAGATAGAGCTTTAATTATCTGCTTTACTGTGGATCATCAGCTGCTTTTGAGAAATAGAAACATGAAGTAACCTTGGGTTTAGTATAACAAAGTTTGGGGTTTCTTTTGTAATTTGTTGGAGCTGTTGGAGCTGAGGACCCTTGTGTTTTGGTTTTGGTTGGGGGGCAGGAGGGTTCCAGCCAACGTCTAATAGATTTTTGTTTATATTATTTGGATGAACCCCTGTCATGAAACAGCTTCAGCATCCAAATTTCTTTTAGATATGCTTCTAGAACAGGAGCTGTAGAAAGGTCTTGGTAGTTCTTTGGTGTAAGTTGTACTGAAAATGTGGGTGCATGTACTCCAGTTGTCTGTATGGGATGATTTAGGGATTTTTCTGGTGCAGCAATAGCCCTTTGATGTGCTCAGCTTGGTTTTGATTTGTTTTGTGTCTGTGAATACCAAAGGAAGCTTTGAGGTCAATTTTAAACGCTGAGTATGGAAAACCAGAATCTAAGAATATTTTCTTGCCTATTTGCCATTACAAAGCACCACACAGACTTTGTGGTTAGAGGAGAATTGCAGTCAAGACAGTAAAAGCAATGCAACAGAGTGATGTTGTTGGTTTAGCATTCACTTGTTACTTCATACTGCATTGTATTTCTTAAGAGAGCTGTCAGATTGCTTTCTGTCACATCCTTTTCTGAAATATGTATTAAAAAATAGAGGTGTTCGTATTTGTGAGGTTCCATGATTTTGTGTTAAATTTAATGGAGACGGTATTGGTGAGTCCCCCCAGTACTGTGATTCTAAACCAAAGCCTTAGTCTTTGAAATACACCGGACAGGCAGAAATGTAGAAAACCTTACTTAATGCATTTTTCGGGATATAAAAATAGCTGCAGGGTGGCTACAGATACTTGTGTTGCTTTTAAATCAGTTGTATTACAGTGCCTGTTTGTATTATGTAAATACTATGCACACAGAACACAGTGAAAGAGTTTGATTATTTTTGTTGGGTTGGTTGTCTTTTGGAATGAGGTGTAGTGTCAGCTGCAGTGAAATGAGGTTTACTTTACAAACAGAAAAACCAAAGCTCTTTTTCCCATGTCTGACTAGCGAGGGGGGGGGAAATTTTATGCTTCCATTTCTGGCTTTCTCTGTCAAACCACTGAGCCTTGTAATTCTCCATCTGCTTCTAATTCTCCTGATGTCACTGGTAATAATATTTTGGTGGGCTGGACAAACTGAAGCGTGGAAAGCTTTGTGAATGTGCAATTCAGTAATAATCTGTAAAGAGAACTAGCAGCAGGTAAATTTAATTTCCAGTGTGCATCTAACAAGAAGAATATCTCAGTGTTTGTGGAGGCTTTAAAAGGGTTGTGGTCTTTGGTGTGTGGGTTTTTTTTTTTTCCCCCGAATCAGCTAGTGTTTTTATTCAGTAATAAACACATTGGTAATCAACAGAAATCTGAATTTCCTTGAGCAAGTAATTCCTTTCAGATATCTTCTTCCTCTTTTCCTCTTAAGAGCAAGAGGCATATTTGAGACTAATTTCGGTCCATTGGCTTGGGATGGATACATTATTTCCGTAGGCATAACGTTTGAAGAAATGCTTTTTTATTACAAATTAAAGTAATGCATGTTTTTATGATTGCTAATCCTAAATTTATAGACTAAACCCGGGGTATGGTAGACTGGCATGTTCACGCCAGTGTGCTCAGTTTAATGACTTCATAAAATTTAATGAACCACCCCTACCTCTCCCCATTTGCTTCATTTGCTAATTAGGTTCCTAATGTCTGACAGCAACTGGAGAGGTTTGAAATTACTGCAAGAGCATAATGGTTATTCAAACTCACGTTCAACCAACGTGGGTATTACATTTTGTGGTGTGAAGTCCGAACCCGACCCCGCAAGATATACAGAGAGTTCAACACTATTTTTTTGCCTTGTAGTTACAGAATTGTTTTAATCTACAAATGTGTTACCTGTTTAGCGGCTCTCAGGGTGCATTTGGATCTCTCAAATTTACAGGACACTGTACTCTGTGATTTAAACTTTTTTTCATGAGCTCATTAAGAAATAAAAAAAAAAAAAAAGCCATGACAATCAGGACTTGGTCCCCTTTGTCCAGACTCACCTATTAACTTATTCATCACTCAAGTCATATGGTTTCATAACTTGTAAGTCTTAAACCATTCACATATGAGCAAAACAAGTTACCTAGCTGAGGGTCAGAGTGCTCATCCTTCCTTCTCCATCACGGTGTACGTGTGCCCTGTATCGCAGTGGGAGACGTGAAAGCCTCAGCAGTCCAGCTGCTGATGGATCCACTTCAAAAGCTGTTTTTTTCACTATGCTGATGCTTTATATCTTCCAGCTTGGAGGTTTGGTTCATATAATTTACGCAGGTTAGCCAGATGAAGGCATGGCCGTGGGAGACAGCAATCTGCAGGTGATCATGGCTGCGTAAGGGCCCTTTAACTCTGCCTACCTGGTGCTCTGCAGACATCAGGTCTTACCATGGGCTGTGTTAGCCAAAACCCGAGCTGCAGTTGAGTGTAACAGTCACAGTAGCACCGTTTTTCCCTGTTGGTTAAACTTTACATTTTGTTCATGCTTCCTAAAATATTTTTATTTAAAGATCTGTTAGTACAGCTCTATGAAAGGGGTTATGTATCTTGAAGTACTATATGAACGCAGTGTTACTTGGCTTAAGAAAGAAAACATCTGCAGGTATTTTAGCATGCATATAATCATCTGTATTGTTCTTTCAATGTTGATTATACAGTGTATCAAAGCCTAACATTCACTTGGATTGCTTCAATATTTGATGAATACACAAATGTAAGCTCTGGTGTGTAAATATCTCACCTGTCAAAACCCCACCATCGCCATTTTACATACCAACTTGAGAAAAGACTATTTGTCACTCTTAACAGGACTACATCATTCGCTCTTATTCCTTCTTAACACTTCTTAAAGTGGGAAGGAAAAGAAACATTTAAACACACTGTTTATTACTTTGATAAATAAGAAAATGGATTGAAAGTACATTCTGATTTTTGGTACGTAATCTGAATATTTAGCCACATGTCTTCCCCACCAGCCTTCCACATTCATCATTAGGTTCGATATCATTTTCCCAGTGAATATATTTGGGGTTTTTTTCTGTCTTATAAATTTTATGTTCCTCTCGCCATTTCCTGCGTCAGTGCTGGCTTCTGTTAGGGTCACTGCAGAAGCTTAGGTAATAATAAAAGTTACTGGTTTTTACTTACAGAATTAATGCAGATCCATAAGCAATAGATTTGCTGTCCTAATGAGTGTAGAGAGCATGGCAGGAGTGTGTATATATGCGCCTATAAGTATGTCATATACTTGTATTATCATTTCTGTGAAAACATCAACATTAATGTTGTAGATAAAGAAGTCCAATTTTAAACTTGAAAAGGAAAGAGAGATCTCAAATTCTGATTGGGTTTTGTGCTACTGTGCCCCAGGACCTCTTTCACAGCTCTCACCTGTAGGAAAACCACTAAAATGAGTCTTTCCTTTTGGAGAAATTCAAAATACATGGTAAGAAGACCAATAAGAAACATAAGGAGTCCATCTGATATATTAATGGCATATTTCTTGTTCCTCCCCAGGCCAGCATTATAGCTCTGGCAAGATAGAACAAGATGTGAAGATAAAAATATTAATAATTAGTTCATATCATACAATGGTTTGGGTTGGAAGGGACCTTAAAGATCATTTAGTTCCAACCCCCCTGCCATGGGCAGGGACACCTTCCACTAGACCAGGTTGCTCAAAGCCTCATCCAGCCTGGCCTTGAACACTTCCAGGGATGGGGCATCCACAGCTTCTCTGGGCAACCTGTTCCAGTGCCTCCCCACCCTCATAGTGAAAATTTTCTTCCTACTTCCTTTCATATGTAAACCTTTGGGTATGATCTTGCATCAAACAAAATTTGGATCTTGCTTTTTTTTCCCCCCACCAAATAAAACAAACAAACAAAGAAAACAACAACAAAAAAACCACCAGGAAAGGAGTTTTGACTTAAGTAAAACACCTCAAGAAATTATTAGTGCTTTTTATTTTTGTTTTTTAATTACTGGCCTGGGAAATGATGAAGTCCCTTATGTTCAGACATTCAAATGTCATCGTAATATTGTTCATTGTTGATGTTTATGCCCATTGTTAATGTTGATGCATATATATTATATAGGTAGATTTCCAAAACTGACTCAAAAATACATTTGCAGTACTGATGCAAGAAATAGCAAAAGCACTGTTGAATAATTGGTGCAGCTCTGTGTGAAAACTCAGTGTTTCACTAATTAGTTAAGATAATGAGAAGGGAAAACCAGTTCCAAGTAAATATTTTTAATTAAAAATCTCCCCCTATTGCTACAGAGGAGAAGGGAGATACTGCACTCTTTACACATACGATGTGTATGAACTATTCATGTCCTGCAGCATTAAATACTGGCTTAACACATCCCAGTTGGACATGTCATAAGTAGTTAGTTACCTGCTAACAGGGAGTATACAACTGAATGTATTCTCAGTCTTAATTTCTCCTATTGTTGACAAAACTTTCATTAGACAGGCTAATTCTCCTTTGTTTTATTGGGTGAGGTTTTTTCAGAGTGGTTCTACTGACTGTGTTTTTAAAATTAGTTGGCCCTCATAGAGGTCGAGGCTGGCCATGTCCTGCTTTCGTCCTTCAGTTTCCAGCACACTGCTGCTGTCTCATCTACGTTGTGGGTAAAACGGTGGTAAGGGGGAAGAGAAACTAAATATGGGTTTTTTTTCCCTCTGCCGTTCTGTAAATCTGTGGCAGTGTTAGACAGTGAGACATACCACTTAGATGTGCGTACTAGAGGATAGTTGAGCTTTTACACTGGTCGACAGTTGAGCCCCAGACGGCCTCTTGCTCACACCTCCCCAGTGGGATGGAGAATTGGAAGGGTAAAAGGGAGAAAACTCGTGGGATGAGATAAAGGCAGTTTAATACAGCTACTGTGAAGAAAATTAACTCTATCCTAGCCAAAACCAGTATAAAGGTCAAAAAAGAAAAGCAGATTCTTTGCACTGTGGAATGGTCAGTGTGGATTGCTGGAAAAGAAAACAGGCCTACAGGTTTGTACATGAATTTTGTACACATGAAAGCATATCCAATCTTACACAGATGACAGAATTTAGGGCACCACTTTGTTCTGCAGCTTGCGAAGGACTTGGTTGAATAACCTACCAAATAATTGAAAGTTAAAACCAGAAGTGAATTTGTAATATTTGTACTGACTAGCAGCCTTTCCAGTAGTTCCAGATTTCCAATAATGCTTTCTTTGCATAAAAATGATATTGGAAGAATACTTTACTTGTAAGTATTATTCATCATCCTCTCTTTCAGCCTCAGAATTTCATTAAAACTGTGATTCTAGAGCTGTGTGTTTGGACAGCCCTTACTAAATATATTCTAACTTCTGAAAAATACTGTCCTCTTTTTGTCCTAAGGAGGAGTAATTAAAGACTGTTGAGCTATGTGATATATGGTTGCCAGCAGGCAATGTGTGAGCATGGGAATCTTTGGCGTACTGAGAGTGTAGAGTCCGTATAATTTCCCTAAAGTTATCATAAGGTGCACATGTTTTGCTCTGATCTTGAAGCAATTCTGTTGGCAGTGTATGGTTCATATCCTGATCTTTCCTCATGATGTGGTAGTTTTTTTTGGGTTTTGTTTTGTGGGTTTTTTTTCTTTCTGATGGCTAATTGTCATGATTAACATTTCCTAAACTGTCTTTATGTTCATCTTATGATGACAAGCAGTGGTAACTGCTCATATTCCATCACTTTGTAACAGGTAAATTGATTGAAATATGTAGTTTATAACTGTTATATCGGTATTTGCATTTTCCAGTTTTCAACCTGCACTTTCAAGCTTTTAATAGGAATCCTGTGTCCATATTGTGTCTGTGTTTTGAGGCTTCAAGCACTTTATTTTTTGCTGTGGTAGGTTTTTTTGTTGTTGTTGTTTGTTTTGTTTTTAAATAAAATTTTGCATCTCCTTTTTGCAGGACCCGACTAGGATTCTGAACACAAATAGCAGCAGTAGCAGTAGCAACAGTCTTTCAAAGACCCACAAGTTAACAAAGGAGCAGAAGGAAAAAACTTCTAAAGACTCAAAAGATCATAAAAGTGCCTTCAAAGAACCTTCCAGGGAACATAACAAATCTTCCAAAGAATCCTCTAAGAAACCCAAAGAAAACAAACCATTAAAAGACAAAAAAATAGTTCCTAAGATAGTCTTCAGGGAACCCAAGCCCATGTTCAAGGATCCAAAATCTGATAAAACCTCCATGCTTACTGTTACAGGTGGGCAGCAGCAAGAAAAGATGACCCCCACAAAAAGGCTCTCTATTCTGGGCTCTGATGAACATAATGCAAAAAAAAGAAAAAGAAGTGACTCGGATTCATTATTTAGAAGTTTTTCTAGCACCCCACCACTGATTCTTACCTGTTCAGCTGACAAAAAACATACACAGGATAGATCTCAGCTCAAGGTGGGGAGAGTCAAAGTTGAAAATGATGCACTGGAAAAGAAGACGTCTACTCTGCCACCATTTGATGATATTGTAGATCCCAATGATTCTGACGTGGAGGAAAACATGTCTTCCAAATCTGAAGTAAGTGGGTTTTGTTTTTATTTCGTTTCTGTTGAGTATTCCCAGTCTGTGGGATTGTACACCATATTTTTATTTTCCATTTCTCCGGTCTGCCGGCAGATTGTTCAAACTGAAGGATGTTGATTGCCAGCTGTTCAAACTTGAGCATGTTCTAGTTGAATTGCGTTACCTATTCAAGTCTACCCAGTCTATAAATCTGTCAACATTATGAAGAATGAGCATATGGGAGATGGCTATAAACAACATTGCTCTTTTGATCTTATTCTTTTGAATTTCATGCTGCTTGTGAGAGAAAAGGAAATTGATTTAAATGCTTGTGTTTCATACCCAAAGGATTTATGTTCAGGTGTTAGAGAACTAGGTAAATTCAGGAAAGGGTTGCAGTAAATCTGAGTGTTACTTGTTGGTTTTCTGCTAAAAAGGACTGTGGGTGATACCAGTTTTGTGAAGGAGGAAGGAGTTCTAGAGTCCTCGCTGTGGTGATGACAATGTATGCAAAGTAACTGGCTTACGCAAGAAGAAGGACTTTTTCTGGCAAGTTTCCTGTCCTGAAAATACTTGTCTACCATATCTGCTCATCTGTTTCAAGCATAATTAGCCCTTGATGCTTAGGATTGTTAAGGAGGAGTACAGGGAAGTTTCCCGAGACGTTAGAGATCAGATCAGGAAAGCCAAAGCCCTGACAGAATTGAACCTGGCCAGGGACATCAAGGCCAACAAGAAGGGCTTCTGTAGGTACATAGGGGACAAGAAGAAAGTCAGGGAGAAGGGAGAAGTCATCCTCCTAGAAGCCATGCTGAGG
>NW_010229528.1:0-18863 GCF_000690775.1 Eurypyga helias
TCTATGATTCTATTCTATGATTCAAACCCATCTGCGTCCAACATCCACTGCTGCCCATATTGCACGAAGAATCATGCTCTCACATTTGTTTGGATCAGGATTTACAGTCTTCACTTGATGCCTTTCTGCTTTTGCCCTGGAGAAGATAGTGAGCATCTGATCCCTATTCACCTCCATGCCACTTATGATTCTGTAAACTTTTCAAATTTTCCTTCGGTGGTCTCTTTTCCAGAAAATGAATATTGGCATAGTCAGTGATCCCCCCTACCTTTAAATGATCCATAAAAAGAGACACCATTTAAAATAGTAATTGAATTTTTGGGTCTAGGGCTGTTGATCATAAGCAATTTATGTTTTCTCTGGATAATCAATGTTTCATGGATGTAGAGCCACTACTATTAAAGGTCAACTCCCTGTGCTGACTCTACATACACAGAAATATATCCATAGCATTATCACTGCAGAGGTAATCGTTTATGATAGCCTTTTACTGTCTTGTAAACTGAGAAAATAAGAATCTTTTACCTCTATACCATAAAGACATTTCTTCTTCTATAAACTCAGAGACTTCCTGTAATGCAATACAATAATTTCACAGTTTAATAGAGCATTCTCCTGTGTCTGGTTTTTCAGCTTAATTGAAGCAGCATACTAAAAAAAAAAAAAAAAAAGAGCATGTCTAAAAACTCTTGGGAGGTACACCTTGAGCTATGGCAAGCATAAGCCAAGTACCTGCAAATGTTTGCTTGTATTGTTCCTCTTCCAACAATTGCAGTAACCATAGAATGTGCATGCAAGCCATCATGGAGGCTTATCCTGAAGGCTTCAGAAATCCTGGTTCAAGTGCTGCTGCCCATAAATAACATTACCTCCATGACTCAGATTTACTGGCCTTGAGTCTTCTGTTCTGATTTTTGCTCATTTGTAAATGTAAAGCCCATGCTGTCAACAATAATCTATTAGGATGCTCTAAGAGCTTTTCTTAACCACAACAGGCTAAAGGATCCATTTTATATGATCAGACTGTATTTTTTGTAAATGCTGTTTCTTTTTATTGGCATGTGAAGCTCTATTGCTTGTGTCTCTTTAACTCTATATATAAATCATCTTGCTGATGCCAGCATCCTAAGAAACAGGTATGTGAAAGACCTTTTGCAAATAAAATTTCTTGCCCCTCTGACTATTTAAAAAATAAAACAAACAAACAAAACCCTCCTGTAGCTAAGATGTGATCTGTTTAACTCAACAGGGAGTTTCCAAGACTTGGGTAAATTTTAACTATCCTTTTTGACATAAGTCAAGCTGTGCAAAGCAGTGAAATTCTGATTGCCGTGTGGTGAGACAACTGGATAGTGTTACAGTTTCCTCATTAAGGGGTACTGGAGTTAAGCAGGGGGAGTTGAACTTTCCTCTGTATTAAAACAACAAGCGTGGGAGACGAGGAGAGCAAGCTGGAGTAAGGGAGTTCACCTTATAACAACAAAGACTTAGCATGCAGTATATCAAGTCTCCTGAACTTCGTCCTCCTTGGTAGTTTATCAGACAACCAAGACGAATAAAATAGCAAAGGATGATTTAAATCTGTCCTGATTTCAATCTTCTGGCCTAATTTTCACCTTCATTCTTTTTCTGTTCTGTCATTTCATGGCTGTGTGTTCCCTCTCCTCGAGAAATATTCACAGTTTATAATGGTTTTAGAGTTCAAAATGCATACAGATGCCATTAGAGGAATAAAACACAGTGAAGATGGTGATGTGTAAGGCAGGAGTTTTGCTATTTCCTCCTTTTCAGCACTGTATATAATTTACACTAAAAAAGAAACGTGTCTCAGATAGTCTCCACTAATTCTTTTTGTCAATGCTAACAGTACCTAACCAGTATTAAAATCCATGACAGTATATCTGTGGCTTTTTGCAAAAAGCAAAGAATTCTCATACCACCAAGATGTGAATAAACCTTACAATATCAACTGACACTCTCAATCACATTTTACAGAAAGTCTGAATGGAAATCAGAAGAGTGACATTTCAATTCACAAAGTTAACAGCATATTAGGATTGCAAGGGATTGGTTCCAGAAAAAGAAAAAGACACCACAACACCTCCCAAGGCCAATGCTCAGCCTTGCCGAATTACTTAGAAGCAGTCAGTCCCATAATAGTTTTCCCCGGAAAAACAACAAATGATTGAAGTCTTGATGTTGAGACACTGAGAAACACTTCTGTCAATTACAGCTGAAGGAAAGCAAGTGAAGGAAGATAATTATGCAATAAGAGAGCAGTGGAACTGTTGAAACATGGTTTCATAAGGAATTGTGTCCCAGGTTCTGTCCCACTCTCTTTGGGAATTGCAGCTCCCTCTCATACCTCCTAGTCTTTCATTCCCATGTGCTCAAGCGTCATTAGAGCCATGCATGCAGTGACTGTCTACTCTGTAGGCATAGCTTGTTTAGATGGGTACATCTTCTTGGTTGACCTCTAACAATGTCTTATTCAGAGACAGCACTAGTTCAAGGTTTTGTAAGTATTTTTGCCAGGATAGGAAAATGCAGAGTGGGATACTGCAGTTTATGCAGAGAAATCATACTCAGTGGCAGAGAAGGGAAAAGAACCTTGTCCACCCGCAGTGAGCATGAGTTTCAAACACTGTCAAAGCTTGAGCAAGGCGCCAGTTCTCCCAGCCAAGCTCTATGCCTTGCTAATGGGGCCTGCAACAGCTAGCAGCTGCAAGGGTCGTCTTTCCTTCTGCCACCACAGGGTCTCGACCAACACATGGGAAATTCATATCTTTGTGTCTAAAACGTGCCATGGAGTTAGAGGTCAGTAACAGAGGGCTGATGAAGAGACTACAGCACAGTCTTAATCACATCTTCTCTTCCAAGAAAAATCTTGTTCAGTGATACTCCCTCAGTGCATGGAATTGCTGTGTTTCCTAAACAACTTATTCACTTGTGGGTTAGATAGGCTAATGTCTGGGCTAATAGCCAGAGTCTAAAGAGGAAAAAAGCAGTCATGCACTTAATTTTTCTTTCCTAAATTATCTGCTTTTTGATTTATCTTAGTAAGCGTTTCATTGTGGCAAATGTATGGCTCTCCGATTACTTAGCCCTGGCGTACAATGCTGCTTAAGAATGTAAATCCCTTGGAGCAGGGACCACATGCTTCTCTATGGCACCTAATACAATAGAGCATAAGACTGGCTTTAACTACTGAATACTGCTGCAGCATAAATAATTAAATAAAATGATACTCTATTTTCCTGTATGTTTGAAGTTTGGCTCACAGAGATCCTCTCAGCAGTCTACAGGGTCTGTACTGGAGAGGCAAATGAATATGTTTCTCCAACAGAACAAGAATGTATTCTCCATTGCTTTGGGTAACATCACCTGATAAATTCATTGCAGGCACTTCCAAATACATTGTATGACTGGACATATCTGTGGTGTAACTAGGAAAAATATAGAAACTGTAAGCCTGGATGCTTGACCTAGTAAATACTTACGACCTAACATAAGCCCCAATTCAGCAAGGTACTTAAGCACATACCTAAATACCCACATGAATAAAGTCAGCCACACTTTTAAGTGTCTTGTTGAATCCGGGCCATACAGAAGCTGAACACATCAAGTAACTACCCACATCAAGTTCCCATAAAACAAAATTGATTTCCAGAGTGTATTCCCTCTGGCTGTTAACACTGAAGAAGAGTGAGTGATAAAATTTCTGCTGCTGCTGCTTCTTGGATAGGGGCTGTGCATGGACTTGCTTTCACTGAAATATTTTCTCTCTGGTATTAAAAGTGATTTGTGAATTTTGGGAACTAGACCAGAAAATGTGAAATAAAGATCCATGGTTTTTGGTATTATTTAGTCCCTGAAACTTTCATAATATCAGAATCAGTCAAATAGGAAGAGCCTTATAAATACATTAAATAAATAGATGAAAATTAGTAACAGGAAAGCCTGTTGGATCTGGTTGAACTTTGTGGCACTCTGTCTTTTAAGAGGTTTTGCAGTCTGAGGACTAGTCCTACTTTTTATACCTGGAGCCTACAGCTTCAAGAGTGAGGAAACACAGCTCTGAAATATAACGGTCTGTTAGCCAGTGACTGGTCAGTATTTTGATGTGTGTTTTGTTGCCATTTTGAAAAATATCAGTGCACTACAGTTGCCTAAGTTATCACTTACAGATGCTTCATGGACACAATACAGAAGACTCTCCTCTATCTGTGGATCAACAATCTATCATACATTCAGAGATAGGTGAACTTTGGACCACAGCCTTTTGAATTTTTTTAAGGTGACCAAAGTTCTTTCTTAAAGTACATTGAGTGCTATCTTGGGATTTATACTAGTACTATTGTTCCAGGGCATGAACACAGCAAAATCACTGCCTTTACTGAAATGATTATTCACAGTGCGGTATAAAATAGTCTGGTTATGTGAAATTTTTAATTCAGAATGCCCTCCAGCTGGAATCTATGATCAAACACTATTGCAGTGTATATGATCAGAAGGATCATCACATTACTATTGCTAGACATAGATACAAAAAAATATTTTGACTTCTAGCCACAAATGAACCCTCAGAACATTAAGTCTTCTGGAAATCCATGCAGAGAGAAAACATCAGGCTTTTAAAGTTATATTTTTTCTGACTTAGTTTAGTCTGATCTGCATTCATCTGCCCATCTTTAAAAGTGTCTCCAGTTAAACCTGCTCCTAGATCGGGTGATAGAGCTACTCTAACTGGCTGTATGGAGCTCAGGGCAATCTTGCTGTATAGCATTGTAGACAAACACACGGTTACCAGGAATGCAAGAGCACTGTCATTGCTGTTTTATCTTCATTGTGATAGTGTCTATGGACTGGGGAATCATTACACTCTGCTCTAGCCAAATACAGAAACATGGCAGTCCCTTCTCAAAAGGGATTAATCATCCAGTTAAGCAATGCTGTAATCAGTGTGTTGAAAGCAGTGATGATAGTAAAAGAAAAATAGGCTAGCATGGTTTCTTATTATATGCAATTTTTTATATATAATCCAGTCATAAAATGCTAAAGAGGTATTAATGACTCTTTGGATAGGACAATAGCTTGGTACCTTCAGGGCTTTGATAACAAAGTGACATTGTGGATTATGTATAGCTGTAAATGACTACCTGAGAGACTGTAGGAAACAATTTGGACTTTAAAAATTGCACTTCTTTTCCACATTTCTTCAGCGGAAGTTTTGTTGCTTGGATCTCTTTGTGTATATCTGGAGTGTCCCAAGATATTTCTATGCCTTCATACACATGTCTGTGAACAAAATCACTCTTGAGTTACTCTTTTATCAAAATTTTGAGTATAGCAATTCATTATGTAGAAGTAGTTGAACTCTTCAGACACCTCAGGAACCAGAATTATTTCCTCACTGGCAGCCAAGACAGACCTCATTCCTTACTTCCCTGGTCTTAAATCAAACGTGAAGGGCTTCATTTTGTATGTCCTTATTGACTTACTGGTCTAGGGAGACCATTCCTCTGAGGGACTTTGTTTCTGCGTTGAGCACCAGTAGCTATCATCGACTTTGAGAAACAGCTGCTTGGAAAACTGAACTACTGTGAAGCTGAGCAAGGACTTTGATCTCAGCTTGTCAAATAGTGTTCATCTGTCTTATTATGAAACCTGAGCACATTACTTAGTTTCCCATTTTACAGTTATGCAATGTTTTCTTAAGACCATTATTTGAATCTTCCTCCGAGTTGTGAATTAAAAGGTAATGCAAAGGTAAGATCCATTTCACAATTCCCGATGAACGGGAAGATTTCTGGACATGAAAGGAACTGGCCTCACATTTTTTGGCTGGGGACTCCTGAAACCAGATGGTATAGATTTTGTACCTAAGCTTATTCAGCGTTTACTGCTGGCTGCTATATTAGTCCTGGCAGCTGCTTGGAAACCTCCTATCCCCCTGAAAATTAACACCTGGTTTCAGAAATACTGAAGTACAAGTGATGGAAAAAATATCTAGCTTCATAAGAGGAAAAATCATGCATTATTAAATGGAAATTTGTTAGCCCAGAAGTAACTCCTCTTCTAGAAGAAGCAAAAGGTACATCTACTGGAAAAGGTAACATTGTCTTATGGAATAAAATCTAAAAAAAAAAAATCACAAATTTAAAGTGTCTGTAAACACATTCAGATAAATAAATATTACTATGCATGGTTTAAATGTTTTGAAACTAAACATGAGCTTAAACAGTGTTTTCAGACTTGGGCCTCTATCTCCACAGACCTCAAGTAGTACTTTGATGTTTTCAGTCCTGATAACTCTTACCTCACTTGTTTGTTATTAAGTATGTCTGCAGGTGTTCAGATTTAGGGTAACAGTTTGGTCTTAACGTCTTAGCATCAGTTACATTGTCCATAAAGTAAGGATCATGATTTCTGTATCAACTTTACTGTAGTTTTGTGATGTCTGGATCCTTGTTTGTAAAGGTCTGGTAAGTGCTAAAGCCATCAATGTGTATGTGTGGGGAAAAAAAGGACTAGAATTTACAACAGGAATGAAGCACCTTCAATTTTACGTATTTCAGAAGGAATTAAGAACTAGTCGTTTTTTTTTTTTTTAAATATAAACTTACATCAGAATGAATCCCCCTCAATTTGAGAAAGTAAGTAGATTTTATGTGAATATCTAAGGTCTCTTTTTGAAATTCCATTTCCCTAAAAGGTGCATATGCTCCCACACCTGCTCAAGCAGTGCCCATACACCTCAAGGAAGCCCGGAAAAACAATCAAGTACAATGACTGCCAAGCCCATGGATCTCAAGCCTTAGAGTCTGCAAAGATAGAAAGGCTCCTGCCTAAGTGGAGTTGTCCCTGTTATGTACCCCAGCATTCGTTCAGCTGAACCTGCAATTAGGGGGAATATGAGATGAAGTAAGGTTATTGTTGCATTGAGAGTGGGGGAACTTCTCCTTTTGTCCTTTTCCTTTCCCTTTTTTGCCTCCAGTCCATGATCAACTCTGTGCACCTCAGACAGTCTCTAGAGAGAGATGGACAGAGAGCAGCCCTGAGGAGAAGGACTTAGGGGTACTGGTGGATGAAAAGCTGGACATGAGCCGGCAGTGTGCGCTGGCAGCCCAGAAAGCCAACCGTATCCTGGGCTGTGTTCAGGGAAGTGTGGCCAGCAGGTCGAGGGAGGGGATTCTGACCCTCTACTCTGCTCTGGTGAGACCCCACCTGGAGTGCTGCGTCCAGCTGTGGAACCCTCAATATCAGAAGGACATGGACCTGTTGGAGCGAGTCCAGAGGAGGCCACAAATATGATCAGAGAGCACCTCTCCTTTGGAGACAGCATCAAGGAACTGGGCTTGTTCAGCCTGGAGGAGGCTCCGGGGCGGCCTTATAGCACCTTCCAGTACCTGAAGGGGCCTACCAGCTGGGAGGGGGCTTTTTGCAAGGGCCTGTAGTGACAGGACAAGGGCCAATGGCTTTAAACTGAAAGAGAGCAGATTTAGATTGGGGATCAGGAAGAAGTTCTTGATGGAGAGGGTGGTGAGGCACTGCAACAGCTTGCCCAGAGAAGCTGTGGATGCCCCATCCCTGGAAGTGTTCAAGGCCAGGCTGGATGAGGCTTTGAGCAACCTGGTCTAGTGCAAGTTGTCCCTGCCCATGGCAGGGGGGTTGGAATTATATGGTCTTTAAAAACCCTTCCAACCCTAACCATTCTATGATTCTATGATTTTGACAGTGCAGTAGACACTTCTGTCACGTTTTTAGGCAGGTAATAGAGGATTATTGCATTGTTCAGCTCCCCACACTGCTTTTTCTGACTGTGGGGAGATGTGTCAGGCAAATACTTAAATTTACAGAACCTCACACAATATGATTTTGCACTAATCACCTATTTTTGACTACTAATGTGTCTCATTCAGCTGTGACCTTTGAGAGCTTAAAGGCTGCCATTAAATCTACATTGTCTTTACTTTGCAAAATTAATTGTGGTCAAAATCAGGTTTAAAACACATTTTCACACTACAAATCAAGCTTTTAGACAACCCCATAGGAAAAAAAAAAGAAAACATGGTTTTTCTTAATAGCTGCAATTGCTCTTCCAACTGTGCAGTATGTCCACGCACTGATACAGGGATTGGCATTTGGCTCTGCATCTGTTCACAGCAGAAGACATACCCATTCCTGGGTTGCATTTGGGCACACTGTTCTACAGAAATGTAGTTGAGCTGTACATGAAAGCAACAGAGAAGGTAGAGAGTGGTACAGTTTTGTAGCACGTATTTACAAGAATGCCTTTCTGGCACTCTTGTCCTTGCACACCACTATGAACTATGTTTTCTCTTTTGGCTTTGACATGTGAATGAGTGCAAGTGCTCAGTCCATGTTTTCGTTGCCAAACATTTTACTGATCTCTGGAGTAAGTGGACAACTACTCATGCAGCTATTGAGGATTCCTTTATTCAACATTTTTGTGTTTCATTTGGCAGTCAATAGGAGAAGACATCCTGTAAAAGACAGGCTGCATTTATTTAACATATTGCACAGTGAAGATACTGGTTTACAAAGATAATAGATGTGAAGGTTGCAACTAATCCTAAAAAGTTCAGAAAATATTCCGATTCTTTTGCAGACTGTAATATTTTTTTGAGTAACAAGAAAATTGGTTATATTTCAAACATAAACTGTATTAACAAAAAATGCAAGACATGAATGTGCATTAAACTTATATTTCACTAACTTCTGAGCATGTTGCTTTATAGAACTGTATCACCTGAAAAAGTTCTAGTCTCTGAGACACCAAATTAGATGTCATGGGCATTTTAAGTCTTAAGTTTGTAGCTTTCATTGTTTGCATCTAAGAGGAAAATTAAAGTGTAAGAAAAAACTACAGCAAGTGATTAGAAACTACCCAATAAAATAGATTAATGTGCTTCCTGATGGGAGGAGGGGTTATTATGGAGTGGAAAAGTTAGCCATCAGCAAAGTAGCGTCTGTATCCTCATTGTCTTGCATACCTACAGGGTGAGAACTTCGCTAATCATTTTCAGACACTTAAGAAACTTTAAAGATTGGAGGGATATCTGGGATCACATGATGATCTTCATGTATTGAAAAATGTATTGAAGTATTAAAATTTCATTTAGATTTGGAAAAGGATCTATATGATCTGTCTGCTTGGAGCAATGCCTTTCAGGAGGCATCCTAAGGAGAGGCTTTTCTGTTCGTGCGTCTATATGTAGATTTGTTGACCTGATAATAGACATATCAGGGTTGATACTGGAAAAACAGTATTTGCAGTATTAATGCCTGCACTTGGTTCCACCAATTTATGATATGCTGGAATACAGGTAATGCTGTATAAAACTGCATTAATCACTTAGTTCCTGTGTTATTAATGTATATAGAAATTCATATCCCTGATAGGTTCAGTAAGACTTTTTCTATGTATAGTACAGTGCATTTGTATATTGCAGACTTTATCAGAGAAATGCTAGAAGTGGAAATCTGGACTCAAATCTTCCCAAAGAAAGAACTTCGAAATCCAATCTTGTACTTTGTTATGAATAGGCAGGTATTCATGGCCCTAGAATGCAGAAGTTCCCATTTAATTGCTAAATTAAGTTTTATATACATATGGAACAGCATCCCCAGAGGAACACAATCTAAATCAAAGCTCTGGATACAGACACAGCTGCTAGGAGAATTCAGATCTTTTGTATGTACAGCCATACAAATACATACAACACATTCTCCCACAGACTTATGCTTAGACCTGCAGCCATTTACTTGCAGGTTTCATTTTGTTGCTGTGCTATTGCACTATTGTTTCCTGTTTTACTAAGGTAAAGTAATGTTTTGAAATGAAACTGTTTCATGGAAGATCTCATACATTTCTTATCCTGAGTTTGCTGCCCCCTGACATGATGCAACAATTGGAGTGTCAGACAACGTAATTCTGAGCTTTGCTTAAAAATTTAGTTCCGCAATTGATACTCTCTAAGCAAAGCCATGGCAAAAAATAATTGTTTACAATGGCTGAACCACAGGGCAGTGCCTGTAGACCAGGCTCTGTAGCTGTGATTGCCAACTGGTACTTTTCGACATACTCTTCTGTGTGATACCTTTGTGGTGAGTACAATTTCCCTGGGAGAAGGATCCACACAGTCCATTTCCTCTTTAAATTTTGGGTCAGCCTCCGGACTATGGGCATTGCAGACACATCTACTTCCCATTCTGTTAAAATAATATTGCCGTAGCAAACAGAACATGATTTGGGACCAGAAAGAAAAAGCACAAGCAGCTGATCTTGTAGGTCAGTTGTAAGGGCAGTCTCCCCAAGCACAGAGGAGATCCATGTTCTGGACCCTGGTCCCAGCGAGTTGGAGCACAAAATAAGCCCCAGAAACAATCCTGCCTCCTTCTTGAGTCTGATCGTTGAACTCTTCTAATCTTGACATGCAACTTCTTGTTTTGGACTGTAACTTTGAGACCCACTGACAAATGTTCTGCAGTCCTTACTGCATCACTCCATGGCTACAGGTACAGTATTGCTAAACCAGAGCAGGGACAGGCACAAAGTCTGGCAGGCAGTAGTAGTTACAACTCTGTTTATAGCATGAGACTAGCAGGCACAGCTCTGGCCTAAGCCAACAAGCACTCTCCCAGCCAGCAATCCCCAGTAGTGGGGATTGACTAGGTCACCCTGTATTTAGGGAGAAGAGAATTTAGCCATAGGTACCTGAGGTGTAGCCTCTTCCTCTCAGACCCAGGGCTAGGCCTAACAGTAGACTTGTAGGTACAGATCTAGCCTATGACATCAAAAAGGAGAGACTTATTCTGAATGAACAACCAGATTCTGACATTTGGGCCTACTAAAGGCAACTGACTCACAAATAAAGAGCAGATGCAAAAAAAAAACCAAAACGAAACAACAACCCACTTTATAACTATTTACAATTCTCCTCTGTGCTGGCAAAGAAAAGCGGTAAGGCTGTGAACTCTGCATCAAGGTACTGATGTCTGTGGCTTCTTTATACAAACATAAGTATTTCAGGACCCTTGTTGCTAAGGGCAAATGAAGATTTGTCATCCACACACAGAATTCACAAGTGTAAGAACTGCAACAGAAGACAGCTGTAAAATTTATTTTGGAAATAAAAATCAGTTTACTTCTTTAGGAAAAAAAGAAAGTAATAGGCAAAACTAATAAAAGTGCAATCCTGGTAATTATTGAAATCATTGAGAGTTCTGAGTTCACAAGGCACCCAAATTGGATTAATCTGCTTGAAATATAATGTTACAAAGCATCATTTAAAGTCTATGCATTTATGAACATGTGTTCTATGGTATAATTTTGTTTAATCTTCAGAGGCCTCTCAGAGGCCTCTAAATTTAATCTTAGACAAACTGGCAAACTTTTGCCTGACTAAAGAATGCCAAATAAAGCCTAAAAAGGGATTGTTAGGATCAGAATTACTCGTTGTCTCCAGCTGCTTTGTTCTGCGCTGGTATTGTAAAGATGTCATAAATTCAGCTTAATTGAAGAGTTAAGCTAGGTTTACAGCTGTTTCACTTACTTGTCACACTGCAAAACAGCTGAGTATAACAATGAGCATGGATGGGCTTTCCATTGAAGGACATTTACACTAGAACCCTCACAAAAAACCCCCTGTGCTTAGGCCCAGTTTTCCATTTTCTGGTACATGCTTATTTTCTTTTCTTTTTCTCCTGATGTCTGTCTTCCAGGACACTCTGCACCTAAGAGTAGACCTAGTGACATTACTACACCATCAGACAAAAGTGGGAAGAATGATAGAGAAGTGCAAACATGTTTTTCAAAACAGCATCTTTAGTCCAGTCTGAAAAAACACACTGGAAAAAATCAAATCCTGATGTCAGGCATAAGCCTATTTTTATTCACGGTACAAGGCAGGGCAGCATTCGGTATGAATGCATAACCAAAAAAAAATCTGAAAAAGCACACACCTGTTACCCTTTTAGGCAAAGACCTGCCTCTGAGCAGCAATTTTTTGTTTGCTGAGTAGTTTAATGGCAGCACTGAGTATCTGGTTTATAAAGAGGTAAAGTGCTGACAGTCAGGATGGTAACTAGCAGCAGTTTGAGGCTACTGACCAGCTCCAAGGGAATTGTTGCCTTGTACATCTGGATTAAGAGAGCCACAGACCATACCCAGGCAGAGGTACTTAGAAAACATCACGGCAAACTTATTTACTATAAAGAACATCACTTACACTGAAAAAACAAGCTTAACCATTGCTAATAATCAGGGTTGGTAGTTTAAATAAAAAATGCCGATCTGCAATAGCTGGTATAAAGGTGAGCTGACTTCTGTGAGCTGACTTCTGTCTTCCAAGTGCGTCAGCTACCACTATAGTATGCTCTTTCGATAAAATCTTGCATTTTTGCTATGATTCACTCTGTGTTTTTATGGGGTTAGTTTTGTTATAACTGTATTTGTGCCAATGCAAGACGTATGGCTTTCAGCTTAAAACGGACCTTTTACTTAGCCTTGCGGTAGTTACGTTACACGGCAAAGCTCAGGTAGGTAGCCTCATTGTGTGCAGAAAAAGAGTACAGCACAGCACCTCCATTTATTAAACTAGTGCTACCAGCTACTGTGCTTCCACGTACACGTCTGTTTTAACAACAGGCTTACACAGCCGTTTGGGGTAGATGAAGAAAACTCCATGCAGCTTCTCTTCTTCACAGACAACACGGTAATTTGTACGTTAAGCCTTCCACGCAGTTTCTTACAGCAGAGAGCAGCATCTTGCCTCTGTGCAAGGCTGCGGCTACAGCTGCTATCTTTTAGTTTTATTAACCTGAAGTGTTATGCCCTTGCTATTTTTCTTTGTGTCAAGCACTGTTTGAAGAAAGTGTGCATGTTCTGTAGGAAAAGAAAAAGATTGTATCAGCAATTGTTTGTTTACAAAATTGTGGTCGAAGTTACATTTATTTAAGCAATACTTACTGGTGTTGTTCTACATTCAAAGCAGTATATACAGTATCTTTCACTCTGTAAACTACCGCTTCCATTTAATCACATTTGAAACTGCAAATGTTATCGTCCCCAGAAGGCAAAATGATTCTAAGCAAATAAAAGAGTTTTTTAGCTCCCCGGATAACTAATGTTTGAAGCCCTTCTCTATACACTATACAGGAATATATTTAAGAAAAAACCCCAAACAACCCATACCTACATTCCTAAGTAAAAAAAAAATGCCGTTAACTAGCTGAAAGGAAAAGTATTACTAAATTCCTAATTCCTAAGAATTACTAAATTCCTACACTTCACCATATTCTCCGATGAAGTATTTTTCCTTTGTCTATGCTACAGCAGCAGCAGCTCTTTTAAAAAAATTCTCTTTTTCAGTTAAGTACCTTCAGAAGGCTAGTGATTCCCAATACAATCTGTTTCAGAAGGTTTTATATGTTGCTTATTATTGTTTAAAAAGGGTGTTTGTGAATTTGAAAAGGGGATGACATTGAGTCGTACTGAGGAAGATTTCTGTGCACTCAAAAGGAATGCAAGCGTTTCAGTAATGACAGAGAGTAATTCTGTCATTGTCCAGTGTTTATTCTTTACAAATACAGAACTGACATTAAAATTTTCAATCACTTTTTCCCCAGGAAAATAGATAGTTGAACTCTATGCATCCCACTCTTGATAGCTTGTATTAGAGCATTAATTTCTTAATATAATTTTGAAGACTAATGATGTTATGTCTGCTTGCTAAAGAAGGTGGATCACTGAGGAACCATTGGTGGTAAAATGCTTTGCATAAGTTGTGCTACTTGATTCTCAGGTGGCGGGTTTCTTCCTGACTGAAGAAAAGGTCAATGGGGAAAAAGCCGTGGTCTTTGGGAGAGATGAAAGTGAATGTCTCTTCTAGTGGAGCTAGAAGCTCTTTCTACCCTTCATGTGAAAAACAAAGTGAAGAAAACCCATTAGGCTCAGGGCTTCTCAGGGCAAACACTTTTGATCTGCTCTCCCTGATAAGTATAATTAAAAAGTTGGCAGTTGAGTAATACATATACAAAAAATAGGTATTGTTGGAAGGTAGACAACATGTATTTTTCTGAATATTGTTTAGGTTTGTGAAAAATTTCTCAGAGAAGGTGTTTTTTTTGGCAGGTCTGCATTAGCTGATCAGAGCAGAAGTGCTGGATGATCCTTCAGGCTCGTATGTAGTCATGGAAAGCATGACATCTGAAGAGGTTAACATTGTTCCTTCTGGAATTTGGGGAAGAATATGACTGGCATTAAATGGGAGTAGTAGATAGATAGATAGATTTTCTATAGATAGATAGGTAGATAGATTTTCCCTCAGAACAGAGGGCAAATACTCTAAAAATCTAAAAAAGTAATGAGAAATGTTACATGGACGCAGTCAAATTGGGTATCTGAAGTAATTATTTTTGGTGTCACTTATTCATCTTCATGGATTTCACTGGAAACACCTAAAATCAACAATTTACTCTTATAGAATTAAATAAAGTATTAGACCTATATATCAATGTGATCCTGCATGAAACTACTTCCAAAGCAGTGAAACTGATAAACTTTTAGTTGATGGCAGGTCATGAGCATGAGGAATATCTCTGAAGGTAAGAGTGACTGCTGAGCTGTGAGTTATATGCCTTTTACTTTTCTCTGAATGCAATCCCAACAGTTACAACAGGCAGACGGTGGCTGACCTGTGGAAGTCAACTGACTTTAGGCAGGCTCTTCACAGTCTGACATACAGAGATCTGATACACAGAATCTCCTGGAAAACAAAACTGAAACTTAAATTTTAAACCCTAAAATAAGCAAATAATCTGAATTTCAAATATAATTTATGGTGTTTTGCCTTTCTGACTTTTCACCATTCAACACCAGGCCTGAAAACAGACAGAAGTAGGGCTAAATAATAAAAAGTAATTTTAAAAATAATTGTTCGTAGAGACTTCTTTCTTTTCTTCATGAAATTAAAAGGTGAATGCCAAAAACATCTTTGAGGTTCTCGTATTTACTACTGCAATTAAATTATCGTCACTATATTAATAGGGACAGCCACAAGTGAAAAGTTTCTTGTTAAAATTGCCATTTCCAGGTTATTTTTCAAGAAAGAGATTTATTTAAAACCCACAGAAAGGAAAACATACAGTTTGCTCCTTTTTATTTTCTCTTTTCCTGTTTTCTACAAAAGCATTCAACCACACCTGAATTATCCTATATACAACAGAAAGAATATACAGATGTAACAGGAGAGTCAGTCTGTGTACTCCAAGCACTGTGATCAAGCCTATCAGCTACATCATAGAAGAGTTTACTTTTGCTGAATTGTTATGTTCTGTTTTATAGATATCTTTTCACCACTGAAGAAAACGTCAAAAGATTTTAGGCTCTGACATTCATATCCAGGATAAGTTTCAAAGTCTTTCATCAACCACTGAAACTGGATTAGCACCAGAAAGTATTTAACAGTCTCTGACCTGACTAGAGAACAAACGGAGGGACCTTTGGGTTAGGAAGAATCTAGAAAATGTGACTATTAATTTCAAGATATCACATATTTAAAATGAAATTCTTCAGTTTTCTTTGGAAAGTTTGACTCTAAAATTACGACTTGATGAAGAGCTGATGAAGAGTCTGACAATACAAAATAATTAAAATAATAATTACAAAGGACAGGCTGGGAAAGCCAATTCTACAAGTTAAGATGGGCTTACAAAAGTCCCAGGTCAGAAAGGAAATGCCACATTTCAATTTAATTTTCAAATACTACGCTTGTTTCAACTTACAGTGTATTAGAGAAGTGGATAAAATTAATCTTTAAATTCATCTCTTTCCTTACAAAAATGGAGGACAAAAAGTTCACTGGTTTGCAGCTCAGCAGTGACAGCCCCGAGCTTGGCCTCTTTTAGTAACTGAAATGTATGGAATTGTTTTCAAGAAACCTACATAACCTGAAAGCAAAAGTGACAAAATAACGTCACTGAAATTGACTTTATTCAAAAACACTGCAAAGGTGGTTTGTATTTTAGAAGAAGTCAGACCTGGATGCTGGCATTTAATCGCTGAATTTTCCTAGCTCTTATCACCAGTATCAGATGATGTACACAGTTCAGTAGGGCTGGAAAACTGAGAAGATGCTGTGCTGCAGCTGAAGCCATGAAAAACATCCGGTTCACAAAATGAACTAATGTATGCTTAAAAACTGCAGTAGTTAAAATGTGGAAAATATCAGATTCTTGAAATGTTGTTTGAAAATAAGGTAACTGCTGGCAGAAAAGGGATGCAAAACTGCTGCAGCTTTTGAACAGGCAAAACATGAAAAAATTCCTATAATGCATCAAATTGCCTGTTTTTATAAAGCTGCATGCACATGACAAAATTAACAATGTCAACTTTTCAAGAATTCATTTAAAATGTATTTTGCATGATACTTTTAGCTATTTAAAACATATTTCATAGTAGCATTACATCAGAATACTACAGATTCTATCAGAAAGAAAAGGAACAGAGTCATGTTCAAAATCAGTATCATAATGAGTTTGCAGCTTTCTATGATTCACTGTAATATAAACATTAATCCATGTGTTAACAGAAATCAAATCATTTAAGTTGTGATTTTTAAGAAATTCAGTCATTAATTTGTAAAATAATTTTTGTTCATTGCAATGCATAATGTACAGTAATATAATTTCTTCTTGTTCTACAATATTCCTGTATTAAAATTAAGCTATTCAAAAACCATATTTAAAGAAATGTTTACTGGTAAATAGATTAAAATATCTATTTGCGGAGAAATTTTAGCTATTGCAGTTCATGTTTGTTCAGTAAATCAGAACCTATAATTTAACATTTTTACGTTGGACTTCTGTTATATTGCTTGCACTAACTAATGTTATAAAGTAATCAAAACATAAGAAAAAAGGAAATCTGGAAACAAATAGATTTGAGACAGCACTTTAAATTATTATTTGCTGTGGCTAAAAACAAAGAACAGTCCACTAGAAATATAAAACTGTCAATACCAACAAAAGTCTAATAGTATTAGACTTAACAGCAGATTTTATTATTCAGTCATTGTCTAAATAGCAAGCACATGACTAAATATATAGTTACTAGTCTGAGTCTCAGTATCTGTAATTTTATGCAGATCACTGCACAGTTTCAAATTTGTGTGATGTATTTTAATAGTTTTAGACCTATAGTGGAGGTACTTTTGGAATTCACATGATTTGCAAAATGCTTGCCCATACCAGTTTCCAACAGTGTGAGATTGCAAGGCCCATTTCTCAGCTCAGGTAAGGTCCAGTGCAGCTACTGATTTTTCCCAGCTGAAGATTTTAATCTGTTGACATGCTGAATTATCGTTGATCCCAATGCAAGTTTCTATGTGTATATTATAAGCATTACAGAATATGACCCTATGTAGCTCCTGAGTCAGAGCCATTTAGTTAACTGACAAAATAAATGTTTACTTCTGTCAGTGTTGCTGAGGCATTAACTGTGATTATTATTAAACTGCAGGAAAAAAAACCCAAACTGTTTTAATGTGCTTATCCATGCACAGAAAAAATGGCAAGACCCTGATTTTAAGATCTGCATCGCTCTTGACAATTAATGGCAAGTGACAAAGCTGAAAGAACAAAGCATGATTTTCAAATATCTGACAAGAGTACGAAGAACTGACAAATCTTAAATTTTCTCCTGCTTTCTGATATCATACTGCTATTTGGACCATATTTTGTGCATATCACAAAATTAACTAAAAAACCAAATCACTGGTATTAAAACAGATTTAAGAACATACTTCAATAAAACTGATTCGTATTTGAGCACTGATGATTCTGAATATATTAAAATAGAGACAATATATGTATTTTATTAACATTTAAATGTGCAAACATCCCATACGCCAAAGAAAACAAAAAAACCTAATAAATACGCTGAAAAACTCCATACCTCAGTATGAAATCCTGACCCCTTCTCCAACTAAGTACACACAGTCCAAATACACTGAGAATGCCAAGCTACAGGGGCCCCTCTGTGGGGAAACCTGTATTTCAGTCAGCAGCATCTCTCAGTCAAAATAGAAGTGTAGGGACTGATGCTAGAGAAGGGGTGACACTTTAAAGTGGTGGCCGATTACAGAACGAGTGTGTGTTCCTCTGTACAATTAAGTCAATGCCATACTTGTGCTAATGCAGTATTTTTTTAATCCAGATTTACGTGCAGAAACTAGCACTCTAGGCTCATTTTAGTGTAGGTTGATGGTGCTAATTAGGCTCCTGGTCCTGCAGTCCAGCCAGACTAGGCCATTTGCTGTCACATCTCCCAGCAGGGTCGCACGAGGCAATGAAGGCGTGAACCAGCGTGTTGTACAACTCCCACTGCTTCTGCAGCGAGTAAATTCTGTCGCGCTTGGGGCACGACTGCCAGCTTAAAATCCACAGGTCTGGGCCTGAGGCTTGCTTAAGCAGCACTGTGTCTCTGACGGGTGCCACGCTCCCTCCGTTTTGGGAAACCTCTGCACGTGGCAGGGGCCGGGTTTGAGGGAAAGGCAGCCGGGAAACGGCCACATCCATTCCCATTCTTATAGATGAGAAGGGCCTGCCTGGAGGTTTGGGTGTTCAAGGCAGAGCTAACCCGAAGTTTCAGGCAGCTCACAAGAGAAGCCGTTTGACACGTAGCTGCTTGCGAGGGGAGCGACTGTCCCCCTGTCCACCCGGGGCCCGTTTATAAACCCAGCACCAGCTCGGGGAGCTCTTCTCGCCCCGCGCAGGCAACTGTTTGTCGATTTTGTCGTTGGGACGCGACAGCCTCCGCCCGGCAGCGGCCGGGGGGC
>NW_010229529.1:0-10480 GCF_000690775.1 Eurypyga helias
TCCTTCTCACTGACCTTGGGGTCTGTGGAGCTGTTGCTCTCCCATCTCTCTCCTCTCTCTGCAATTCCTCCTGTGCAGTTTCCTACCCACCCAAATACACTTTTCCAGAGGTACTCCCAGCATTGCTGGTTGGTTTGGCCCTGGCCAGTGGCGGGTCCACCTTGGAGCCAGTTGGCATTGGCTCTGTCAGACACAGGGGAAGCTTTCAGCAGCTTCTCACAGAAGCCTCCCCTGTGGCCCCCAAGCTACTAAACCCTTGCCACACAACCCCCATATAAACACCAATACTTCTTTGGTTTCTGTCTCTCACTGATGCTCTGTACAAAGCTGAGCAGGTCTGTAAGAAGAATCTGGGGATTATACACTGTCTTATCTATAAATCAGTTAACAGTCAATGCCTCTTTACCAGAGGGAGAGGGAATGAATAGTGTTGGGACAAAGCCTAAAAATATTTGTCTGATGCCCATACATTCTTAAGGACCATCTAGCATGATAACCCTTACAGGGGTCAGTAGCAGCTGCCTAGGGAAATGTATAAAACAAGACACGTGTAGTGATAGTTCTCCCGAATCTTCTTCCAAGTTCCAACAACGGAGCCAAAATGGGTTTTTATTTAATTGCCCAGTAGACTAAAAACCCCAGAAATCCTGTAAGGAAAAAGGCGACTCAGTGTGAGCTTGGGGTCCTGTGCTACTTTTGGCGGTAAATGCAGTAAGAAATGCTGGGATAGGTGACTGTGAGTGAAACACCCACCTCCTCTTGTCTGAGAAACGAAAGGCTGCTGTGGGTCTTGGAGACCCCACTACTTTGTGTCTTGGAATGATGAGTCTCTGTTTCTTCCTTCTTACTGTCTCTGTGCCTTCTTTCCACACCGGAGAGCCCTAATTGTTTTGAACTTCAGATTGTGTTAAGATGATCAGGAGGCAAGATTTCCCTCTTCCCTCACTCCAGCTGATTATCTTCTTCTACAGTTATTTTTGGCCTGAACTTGTTTTTTCTTGGGAAGAGGTTTGCTGTTGGAAGTTTGTAGAAGTCTGCAGAAAGAGCTTTTCTTCCTCATCAGCACAGGAAGGAAACTTTTTTCAGTACTAATAATGAAACTTGCCTGGGTTTGTGGCTGAAGACTTCTGAGTTTTAGTGAAGGAAAAATATTTACTGAAGGAATTAGGGTTGGGGTTTTTTTTCAGTTCTGCGAGTCTTTGAAAACATTGCCTCATCCTGCTTCCTGGAGGCCTTCTGAATTTTAGGCTGTTGCCTAGAACATAAGTGTATTGTTCAAAGAAACTTAAATGTGGTGTTTCTGTCCTGTTGATGTAACCTAGTTCCAGTTGCAGAAATTATGCCAGTTTTTCACTCGCTCCTCTGTAACCCCCAAAACCCAATTCTCTGGCTATTTATTGTGAAGACTACGTGAGATTAGTGCAACTCAGTAATATACTTGGAGTTGAATGTGTTTCCTGGGTTTTCTGAATGCATAGGTTCGTATCACGGCGTATGTTTAAGATACGGTGTGACCCAATTACAGTTGCAATAGAAACAGTACTGATAGCACTGGAAACCTTAATGTGATGGTGCCCGAGGGTTCCTTGTCCTTTAACTGCCTGTTTCTAACGCTCATTTCTGGCTTTCCTGTTTATGAGGCGGTGTGTGGACAACGTGCTCACAGTGAGGCTGGGGGCTGCTTCTGCAAGTCCACCCTGAGCTTTCCTGAGCAAGTGTTTGGTCCTTTGTGACTGGTCTGCCTTTGGAGAGCTTTAGGCCGCACGTTTGCGGGCGTTAGCCGCTACACAGAAAATTCCATACAGACGTTTAGCGCGCACGGAAAACGTTCCCGTTCAGCAAGGCTTCCTGTGTGTTGAAGGTACCGCGCTCGGCTGTACTTCGCGTGGTGAGCCCCTGCACGCGGCGGTCAGTACCTGGGAGCACGTACACTGTGAACCCGTGCTCCTAACTTTGCCGCTTTTAACCTTCCCGTGTATGCAGCGGGGAGGAAAACTTTGGGTTTTTCCACTCTGTTCTTCTAAACAAGCAGTGGAAAAACTCTTAATGTTGTCTGCACATGCAGGTCTCTAGATGAGCTCGAACCCACACCACACTTCAGCACCTGTTTATGAAGTAAGGCAGGGCAGCAGGCAGTTTCTTAGGAGGCAGGTCTATAAATTATGCAACTTGCTGTCATTCCTGGGAGTAAACAGGAAGTTCTCGCTGAGATCCTAATGTTTTTTTCAGAGGCTCGTGGTGGATGACACAGAAACTCTGCTTTTCTCACCTGTGTTGGTAACACATTAGATAATCTGCTGATGTTTACAGCATAAAAACTTAAACCCTAAGGTGCGATCTGTCCGGAAAGAGCTATTGTGTTACGCTGGAATAAGGCAGGGTAGTCTGTTGCGACCTGGCCCGTCTTAAATCCACGGAGAAATAGAGGACTTTGTTTTCCTGCTTGGGAAGTCTGGCACCTTTTAATGAGCAGAAAACTCACTTTAATATTAAAGCTGGGACGTTTTTATGGTTGAGAGCGTCTCGTGTGTTCTGGGGGTGAGAGTGGCGCAGCGGCGCTGAGCCGTTCTCAGACCCAGAGGACAGAGCCGCTGGGTTTTACTTGGCGATTCTCCTGCCTTGAAGAGTGCACAGCGCTCTCTTATAACCCTAAGACCGTTCCTATCTGGGCATGTAAACACATAAATGAGCTATTTTATACTGGCAATTAGATACTCCAGAGAGTTGTGAAGCTGTGAGATATTGCTTCACTTAGGGTGGTTGCAACTACTTGGCCCACAGCCTAGGGCTTTGTTGCTTGCAATAGGTGTTAGCAAATGGCAATGCTAATACGCCTAATGATATCATTACTAATGGGCAGCCTGGTCAGAACAATTGACCTTCATTGATCTTGGTGTTTCTACTTTTATTTCTTCCTCTGCCCTTTATGACAAGCTGTGCGAGCTATTTGCTTTTGAAAGGATGTGAGCTGTTACACTGCAACACTTCCATTTTAGTTTGACTGATTTCTTTTAATGAACGGGATTATGAATTGTTTCTTTTCCCCCCTTTTTTTTTTCAATCAGTGTGCCATGCCGAATTGAACGCCATCATGAACAAAAACTCAGCTGACGTGAAAGGCTGCAGCATGTATGTTGCCCTATTTCCGTGTAATGAATGTGCAAAGCTCATCATCCAGGCAGGTAAGGAGTAGTGCCAGCTTGATTTGTCAGGGTTGCAGCGCTGCCTGCTCGCTGGTATCTTATCACGGACGTAGTTGATGTTAGATTGCTGCTGTTAGGTCTAAATTAATTGCACTGTCAACTTCCTAAGATGCTACTTGTGGGGTTTTTTTGCATCTGAATGGTGCCAAATTTTTCCAGTGCTAATTGCATCTTCTGTGATTCTAAGCGTGCTTCTAATTTAGGTTTGTAACTTCGTAGGCCAGGAGCTGCCAAAGAACAACACAGGCTTTGCATATAATTACTGTCAATTTTACTGTGCTCTGACACATTGAATAGAGTAGGGCAGAAAGAAATAAACTTCTGCATGACAAAAGGTCTGTTGGGAGTATATACATGAAATTTTAATTTGAATGTGATGCATGGTAGATATTTGAAGATTTTAAAATATCTTTGCTCATAAATGTCATAAGGCTTCTATGATCCTACTTTAATTATGTCTTTCATTACAATTGTTATAAATCTCTGCCACTGCAGCGAGTGTGCTGGCCTAAATGTGTCGCCTTCTTTCAGCTGAGGCATATCTGCTGTAGGCTTCAGTCCTGCCAAAACCTCTGCTTCAGGTAGCATGTATTTCGCCCGTTGAGTAAAGTCTTGCAAACCCAGCGTGGATCCCTGCTCTGGGGAGTTTCCCTCTCCACTGCTGGCTATGGGAATCTAGGGAGAAAGTACAAACAGGATGCTGCTTTATTTGGTCAGTAAGGTTTGAAATGAAGAGAGGTGACGGGGCAAAGACGATGCTGTTCTGTATTTGTGCTACATTCCTCTTATTTACAGACTGAAAATCAAATTGTCTTCGAGGTCGATTGGCTGCCTGTTCTCAGTGTAGTCGCTCATCCCTGCGCACTTAGGTCAGCACAAAATTGCAACGTATCGGGGTGTGTGTTGTCTGGTAAATACAGCAGGATGTTGATAGGCTCTGAAAGGCTTGTGAATTCTCTTGGGGCGGCCTTTACGCTTCTCTCCTGCTTAAGTAATTTAGGTATAGATCATTCAGCAATTTGAAACAGCGTGCGTTTATGAGGATTTGAACTGAGACTGGGAGGTATTTGTAAAACAGAGAACAAGAGGGGGAAAAAGCATCCTTTTATAGCTGTGCATTTGGAAGCGGAATAGGATTTGGGGTTTAAGTTCTTTGCAGGGCGTTTTATCTATATTAGAGAATTAGAAAGCTAAGTTTTAAATTACACATGCAAAAACACTTAATTTCTAGTCTGTCTATGTTGTGTTTTTGCCTGCGAGTTTTTTGTTCTGAGTTAAACGTAGGTGAAATTGAAGAAAAAAAAAAATCCCAAGTTTTTGAAAGAGCTGTCTTCCAAAGCAGCTCTGCCTTACATAGCCTTATTCTCAAGTGCAACCTGTGGTATTGCGGGGGGTAGGGGTGTACCAAGGAGTTCTAGAGTACGTGGATGAATGCTGCTGTTTCTGATTTTGTGCACCACTTT
Source organism: Eurypyga helias (assembly GCF_000690775.1). Classification (NCBI taxonomy): domain Eukaryota; kingdom Metazoa; phylum Chordata; class Aves; order Eurypygiformes; family Eurypygidae; genus Eurypyga; species Eurypyga helias. The sequence goes on from NW_010229529.1 coordinate 4,667, forward strand.
TTTAGGACGTTGCTTTCTTTTTCATTTTTTACAGTGTAATTCTAACATCTTTTCTCTATGCTTTCCTGTAGGCATAAAGGAAGTAATTTTTATGTCTGACAAGTATCATGACACTACGGAAATGACAGCTGCACGGCGGATGTTTGATTTAGCAGGTATCATATACAGGTAAGGGAACTTGGGATTAACTCTATTTTTATTTTGGGAAGGAAGAAGACTGTGTGTGAAAGAGACCAACTTCAGGGCAAAAGTTTTTCTTCTTTGCATCGTGCAGCGTTTTATTCCTTGGCAGTGTTTGTAGCTGGCTTGCTGTGCATGCCTGCAAAAGATATGGGATTGATGGACCGTCGTACCTTTCTTTTTACCTTCTGTATGATTAAATTTCAATGCCGTAACGTTTGTATGAGAAAATGATCCATTTGAAATCATTTCATTCCTGGACTGCAGGTAAAATTGCCAGTGTGATGGTTATTTGTTCCATTGTACTTGGGGGAGCCATCGGTGAGCTTGCTTTGAGCAGGAGGTTGGACTTGGTGACCTCTTGACATCCCTTACAACCTGAATTACCCTCTGATCTGGTGGGTTGGACTGAAACGACCAATTGATGGGGTTTTTTTTGTGGATTACCTGATCCTTACTGAAAGTTTAGTATCTTTGTGTTGCAGTCAGTTTGGGAAGGTGTCAAACCAGCCATCTGTAATTAATTCTAGGTGCCTATAGCTGTCCAGCCTTCTTCGATCGGCTTTTCTTGTGGGAAAAGGTTAAGACTTGAACTATTTGCCTTAAAGTAATGAGAATTTGAAAAATATTTCGAGAGTGGGGTCTTTAAAGACACTGACAGAGACACCTGAAGACAATCTGTTCAACAGCTAGTTTAATAGCAATAACATGCTGTGGGTGAGGCTAATTATGCAGTCAGGGAGGCTTTGCAACTCAAAAAAGTTTTACAATATTAATCGAAAGACTTTGGAAAATTTGCAAACAGAACAAATCTGACAGATAAAATTTTAGGATGAAAGGTACCTACTGGGCTAAGAAGCATCCATGAAAAAACACAGCAGTACTTGAAATTCAGTTTTAGTCCTTCCGTGTATTACCTGTCTGCTAAGACTGTTTGACTAAGAAGCATAAATCATTCTCTTGCAAGTCAACTCTGGTAACTTCTCCAGGGTGAGAAATGTTTCCTGCGTTTCAGAGTGCTGTTCTGGACGGAGCTTGCGGGGTTTTCTGTGGTCAGCAGCCTGTGCTTTTCTGTGCCGCCTGTTAATTCATTCTTGGATTGATTTTTAAGGATGTAGGTGGTACTTAATGAATCTTTCGAACAGAATTGCAGAGCTTAATTAGGCACTAAATCCACACTATTTGCATAATCCTTTGTTTACTGGTAGACTGGAAAATACATGCTCGGTCCCCGAATACCTTCCTTGCTAATTGCTGTAGCAGATGCTCTAATGATAATAAAAGGAAACATTCTGTGGCAGTATTAATTTTACCGTTCTAAAGTTACAATTTTTAAATTATTCCCTCTTAACCAGCTTGGTTCTTCCCCAATATGATGCATAATGGGATCTATTCCCCTAGCACAAAACATATTTTAACATACTGAGGCAAAGTTTGAACGTGTTCTTGGAAAACTTGGCAGGGAAAAAGCGATCAAAATATTTACCAAAATACACTCCAGCTATCGTCTGTGTGTGCATCCACGCACACATACGTGCATCTGTAACACACACACGGCGTGTTCAGGGGCCTTTGTCGGTACCTGTGTGCCTCGCCGTGTCTGTAAATATGTCTGTACATACTTGAAATATAAAACATCTATGACCAAAAATCCCTGCTCGCACAATGCCGCCACCTGCAGCGAAGCTGTTAAAAGTCCTTTGACTCCTGGGTAATTTATGAACTCCGATAGCCGGAGAATGTACAGGCTAACCCACCCCCTGCGTCTTTTTTGTCTTAGTCTTTCTTGTCCAGGTTCCTCTCAGTGTGGTGCACTATAATTGGCTCCCATAGAGATGAAAACTGTGTGAATCCAAGGAGGAGGGTTTGGGGTTTTTTTTTATTCCTTCAAAAATTTATCTGAGCAGGCAAAATGTTTAACTACGTTAACTAGTTACCTGTATTTTTCTTTTTTTTAGGGAATTCAAGCCAAAGTGTAACAAGATCGTCATTGACTTTGATTCAATTAACAGCAGACCAAGTCAAAAGCTTCTGTGAATTAAGTCTCATTAAGTCTCTAGAAGACCGTGATTATCCTTTTCTAAAAAGCTGCTAATGCCTTTCATCTTGAAGTTACTCGCAACTTTTTAATGGCTTCTGTAGCTAAAGCAGACTTCTAAGAAATCCAAGGTATAAAATGTCCCCCTCGCTTCGTCTTGCGTGTGGAATCCAAATCTACTTAAAATTTTGTAATGCCTTCATCAAAACCTAGAGATATGTAGATGAGCCGATCTAATGTATGCAAAGAAGGCCGTGCCGATCGCTGCTGTATCCGTCCCCACGTGCTCCGGTGGGCTGTCAGCTCTGATTTGGACTCGGTTTAGCAGTTGTACTTACTGTAACCGGTCGTACGTTGGAATACGCTAATGTATGTTGATCTCTCTGTTGGATATGTGGAGCTAAGTAGTTGATCCTAACAAGGTTATCCCTGCAAATACTAATCTTCCGACTAGAACAACACTAAGATTTTAGAAGGCTGTACGGCTTAAGGGATGCGGGATATTCTGCGTGCGTTACCCAGCAAATACCCGTTTTCCCTTGCATTGCTCTCTGACACTGTCAGACGTGGGGCAGGGTGAGGGAGGAGGCTCTTCCCAGAACGGTCCGTGCCGGACTGAGCTTTACAGGTGCTTTCAAGTCTTTGTTTTCCCAAGACTCCAGAAATGGAGGGGGTGAAGGGGGTAAATCACTGGGCTCTTTACCTTTGGAACTCTTACTTGGAGTTAGTTTTCATGTGTAGAAGGAAATTATTTTATTGGTCTAGCTGTTTCCAGACAATCCAACATAGTTCAGGCTTAAAATCAACCTATAAGGTAACTGAGCAATTTTTTGTCCTCGGAGAGAAATTGGAGATAGTCAACCCATATCCATATCTGTGCCAAAAGAGGTAATTACGGTGTTAGCTTCTTTCCCAGGGCTGGCGTAGTACCTTCATTTTCATAAATGTTGCCTAAAATAATATCCTTTTTAATTTGATCTTGAGAGCTGGGAATAGATTTGAGTTCCTTTTCTCTAATTTGATTTTTTTAAATTAAATATGCCTAATGGCTTTGTTTAGATAACATTGGTAGTTGCTTTGGTTCGTTGTTTTTTTTTTTTTTTTAACTGTGGTTTTACTTCAGTGAGCTTTTATCTGCTCTGTAAAAGCTTTGTTTCATGTTTTGGGACATTATGTAATTTGGCTTCATACCAGTATTATTAAAGCCTTATTAAAATCCACTACATTGAAGCAGGCTCATTATTATAATATTAAACCGTGCGCTTGGCTCCAGAGTGCTGCTGGTTTTGCAATCACACGCGAAGTGCGTTGTGTGCCGTTGTGATATTACAGAACGCGCGGTGCTGGCGAGCCGTTTGGCTACTAAAGGGACCGCTGTAAGGCAGCATGTGTCCGTTTATAAAGTAATTTCTGGCTTTCTCTTTTTTTTCCCCCTACAACTGTTTTCCACCTCAATTTGGTCTGTAGCTTCCTGCCAGAACAAGAAATTTGCACGTGTGTGGAGGGGGGAGGGTGAAACCTGAAAAATTACTTTAATAAAGTGTCACTGAAACATCTTTTTCTTTGGCCTGAATTAGTAAGGAGAAGCTTTTTGAGTTACGCTGCTCTGACAATGGGGCAGAGGGGAGAGAAAAAGTAGGATTTGTGGTTTTGGCAGGAAGATTGCTGTTTTCTTCATAGATAATTGCTGATCTGTGTTCAGACTTAGAAGATATATGCATTGTGGTTCTGGTTACTTTAAGTAATTTTATGTCAGGCCTTGGATAGTGGGCGGGTGTGACGTGCATAGAAACTCGGGGGGTGTTTTTGGTTTTAGGAATGTACAGTTTTTTATAACGACTCGCTTTTTTTCCCCCAGGACTTGCCTGGTTGTGTAACAAAAGAGCAGTACTGGAGAACAGGACAGGATTTTAGATTCCTTCCCAGCAGTTTTTGGTCTGACAGAGCCACGTACACCAGCTTTCAGAGGAGGTGTCGGTTGGGTCGGGCTAGTGAGTGGGCTCTCTGGTATCCAGGGCAGCTTTATGGGAAGGGGAAAGGACACGGGCTCTCTGGTATCCAGGGCAGCTTTATGGGAGGAGGAACGACTCTTGAGACAGTGTGTGCTTGGTTTGTGCCGAGTGTTTTAGAGTGAATCTTGACGAAGGGTTGACCCCTGCTTTGTGTGCACGCCCAGGAACCTGTATCCTTCTGGCTTTCGTGTTTTCGTAGTTCAGGAGATAGTGCTTGACTTCCAAATAAAGAGTAATTACTAGAGACAACGAAACAGATAAATGTAATAAACTGTGTTTCTGCTCCTGAAGCTGAAGATGAATAGAACCCTTTGGGCTGGAAGGGCATTTGGTCTCACCCCCTGCCGAAAGCACCGTTGCCTTACAAGTTCGCTCCCGTTGCTCAGGCCTTGTCCAGGTGCGTATCTCCAAGAACATGGGTTCTGCAGCCTTCCTGGTCATCCATTCCAGTACTTGACCCTCACTACGTCTTTTTTCCTGCAGTCAAATTTCCATGGCTACAGCTTATGGCTGTTGCCCCTCATCCTCCTGTTGTACGTGTCTGCAAGGAGCCGTCCGTCTTCCCTGTTAGGTAGCTGAGCCGGTGCTTCGCTCACCCCACCTCTGACCTTCTCCAGGCTGCACAGCTGCTGCGCTCTCTTCCTTTCTCATGCGTCGAGTGCTCCGTCCTCCCGCGCTCCGTGTCCCCCCACAGTGGGGAGCCCAGAGATGATGCTGCTCCGGCTGTGGCCCTGCACGCGCTGCTGCGGGGAGGAGCATGAGCGATGGCTTCTGTTGGCCTGCCGGCCGCACGCTTTCCGGTAGAGCCTGGCTTGTGGGCAGCCCTCCCTGTTGCAAGGGATCTTCCTTGCTTGTCCACCTGTGTCCTTTCCTTCCAAGGGTGCCCAGCCAGCAGGGACTGCTTGGAAAACCCAGCACAGGAAGCTGAAAGGAGGCTGTGGGGAGCACTGTGGTCCTTACTTCAGCAGCATTAATTGGAGGAAGAAACCACATTCAAATAGGATGCTATTGGATCCTATCCAGCTCAGTATAACTCTGTCTTAAAGGTTAAATCTGAATCCTGCCATCATCCAGATTTTCCTTCTAAATATTATTCCATTCCCCTGCCGGAGAACCCAAGGAACTGGCAATCTTATTTACATAAATTTCATGTAAGGAAGGGCGGTTTCAGAGGCTGGCATACTGAATGAGAGCATAATCTCCATCGCTGAAGTTCTGATCACTGACTGAGCATCTCGCTGCTTTCTCCCTTAGGAACATTTTCACAGAGATAACAAAAAGCAGGCTGTGACCGGTGCAATTGTTCCGATTGCCAAAACAGCCAGGGCTAACGTTGGCAATGCAAGCCCTTCTGGTGCATCACTCAGCCAGGACGCTCTGTGTACAGAACCGCTGAAGCTCAGCCGCTACCAAAGCGGCTCTTGCAGGGATCGGAAGCTGTTGAGAACGAGGGAAATAAACACAGATTCCGCCTTGCCGCTCCTGGCTTTTCTCTCTGGAGCTGGGTGATGGGAGTCTTTACGGATGTGAGGTGAGACAAAGCGCAGAGGCCTTGCCGGCTGGGCCCAGAGCAGCCGTTCCACA
>NW_010229530.1:0-1966 GCF_000690775.1 Eurypyga helias
CCCGACCTCAACCCGCTGCGCGTCCCTTCGGCAATGCCAAGGGGACGCGATGGCGTTTCTAGGAGAGAAGGCGGCGTGTAGGTGGGACGGTGGTTTTGGCGACGGGCGTCGGGCTGGAGCGGTGCCAGGGGAGGCGCAGGGCGATGCGTAACGTGTTATCTCTCTCCCCGTACAAGCGAGAACACGCGTTTTCGCTCCTGAGAGCTCACGTTGGTTTTTCCAGGGTGTCACGGTTGAGCGTGGAAGGGCCGTTCCCACCTCTCCTCCCCGGCCAGGTGGTTTCTCTTGGGTGACGGATGGGGACGTCCCTCTCCGGGACAACTCTGCGCGGGGCTCAGCCGATGGCCCCGGGGTGGTTGATCGTTGCCCTCTCCATCCACGGCGGCATATTTACCCTGCTTATCTTTTCGCTATCAAAGCCCAGTTTCAGCAAGAGCAGTGTCACCCTGCCTTCAAAGGAAAAGCCACCAAGCAGCGCATCCCCCGGGGTGCTTGCGTGGCCTATATTTTTGCCTTCTAATCCAAGGAGGGGCTGGATGCACGACACCCCTCCAGCCCTCCTCCCTTCCCCCCGCAGCCACCCCAGCCGGCGTGGCTGGAACAGCTGATTAGTTTAAGCATCCCTCTACTAATATGCAATTACAGGTCGCTTGGGCTTGAAATCCCAGTTAAATCCGCATGTCCGCGGCGTGACTCACCTAATGAATCCTGGATGCATTCCTGAAGGACTGGACATAATGTTAAAGTGCCACTTACTAACCACCCTTTTTCAACTATCACCAGCGTAACGAGTTCAGCCAGTTTCTTCCCCAGCTCCTCCTCGACCGTCCTGGCAAAGGCTGAGCATCCGGAGCGTTTTCCCCCTTTGCAGGGGGAGTTTTCGCACTGCCACGCTGGAGCTCAAAAGGAATCAGTCCCTGAAAGGATGATCGACTGCTTTGGGGGTGTTTTAGTTGATCACGAGCAGCGCTGTCGGCGTGGGAAGGCTAAAATACCCCCTAATTGTGGATGGTGGGAAGGCGGGAGGGACACGGTCCTTCCCGATGGTGACAACCACCCCGGGAGGCGCGAGGGACCGCGGGGCACGCGTGGGGTTGCTCCTACCGCAAAGCTGGGGGGTTCTGTAACGTGGCCTCCCCAGGATGATGGCTTTTGGGCCCAAGCTGCTCGTTTGGGGCTGGATATTGCTGTTCCGGCTCGTGCCGGGCGGGCGCAGCCGGGCTGCCCGTGACGGAGGGCGCGGAGCGACGTGAGTAAGCGCATCCTCACCATCATCCCACGTCACGCGTGAGCTACCCTGGGAGGGGCTGGGTGCCCTCCGCCTCCCATTAATGCCCAGGGAATTGGGGATGGTTGGCATTGCTAACAGCCATAATTGCCCAGGAGTTGTTTGGCTGATGATTTGTTTTATCCAGGCCGGCTGCCTTACGTCCAACCTCAACCCATCCGCCCCGGGGCCATCCCGGGATGCGCCGGTGAGCCAGGAGAGACCGCGGGGACAGGCTCTGTTTGCCAGCCAGCTCCCAGCTGGATGAACGTGGTTGAGCCGGTGCCAAAACCGAGCCCCAGCTCTCATCCATCCACCCAGTTTCCTATCTCCAAGCATCTCTTGCCTTGCTCCTGGTCACGGGGAGAATAAAGGAGACATTCAAGGCTTCTGCAGGACCACGAGGGCTTCAGTGGAGGAAAAGGAGGTTCCAAATCCAGTTTCACGAGTCCCCCTCTTGCTGCTGCCCCACTGCCCTGCCCCAGCAACAGGGATGGTGTCCTTCTGTCCGGAGTGAAGGAAATCCCTCCCTTGCAGGGCAGTGATCCCTGGAGAAACTGGGATGCACTGAGCTCCGGGGCTCGCTGCTCTTCCCCACGGGTGCAACCATTCCCTGGCAGACCCGGCAGCTCCTCACGGTCCCAGGGAAGTGCAAAACCCACCGGCAGCCGGGGACCGCACGCTCCTCGCCCCGGGAGC
>NW_010229530.1:1990-2417 GCF_000690775.1 Eurypyga helias
GCGGGTGGCCGGGAGCCAGGAGCCACCACGATGGGCTGGGCTGGAGGGTCCGTATCCCCGCGGGCGGGCGGTGGTTTTAGGCGATACCCAGGGGAGACGCTTTGGCAGACGAGGGTGCTGCAGGGTGTTTGGGTGCCGGGGGGCTCGTGTTTGCGGGCAGGGGGGGAGCTGCCCCGCTCCCCGCTCCCCGGCACAGCTCAGGTGCCGGGTTCCTCAGCCGTCGCGTGGGTGCAGGAAGGCAGGCTCATCCCGCAGCGGTTGTCGCTCGCCTAAACCTTCGAAAGCCGGGATTACCGGCATTATCCTATAATTGTGGAAATCCACCCTCATTAGCCCCATGCCTGCTGCATCAGACCCTTTCCTCCTTTCTTCTCGGGGGGACCCACCGCTCCCCCCATCCCCTGAACCTCCGCGAAGGCACCGCGTG
>NW_010229530.1:2506-2726 GCF_000690775.1 Eurypyga helias
CAGGCTGCAGCCGGCCCCCTGCCGGCGTTTGCCTCCAGGCTGCTCTGGGGTAAAGCTTAATCGTCTGCAAGAGGGTTTTCTCCTTGGCAGAACCGTCAGCAGGAGCCTGCTCCTCCCTGCACCTCCCGAAAGCGCCCGGCCAAGCCCGTCCCTTTGCATCCCACGCCGGGACATCCCTTGGTGAGCAGAGCACGGGCTGTGCTCCAGTGTCGGCTGCCCC
>NW_010229530.1:2827-6914 GCF_000690775.1 Eurypyga helias
ACCCAGGAGCCTGGCCAGGTAAGGAGAGAGCTCCTGGGGGGCTTCCTCTCGCCCAGCCCCACAGCTGCCCTCACCCTAGGCTGGGCTGGAGACACCACCGCGCCCCGTTGCTCTGCCCCATTGCTCTGCCCAGCCCCACACCATGGCCTGTCCCAGCCCCTGCGCTGCAGGATGCACAAACCTCACCGCACAGGGCGGCTCCCCGCGCCGGCTGCGTGGCCAGGTCTGCTCCATCGCCGTCCCTGTGGAAGAGGGAGATGCTGAGACACCCAAGGAGCTCGGGCAGCACGAAAACCCATCTCCGTCCCCTCTGCCAGGTCCTCACCGGGGAGAGGATCAGGCTGGGGGTGAGCCAGCTATGGGGTGCAATGGGGAGGGGATGCTCTTCCAGAGCCTGACCCTGCCTGATCTTGGCCATGCTGGTCCACTCCATAAACTGTGGATGGCTGGGCTAGGCCAGAGCTCTCGGGGCCATTTCCGGGGAGGACTTGGCTGCAGGATGAGGTGACAAGGGACACCAGCATGGCAGTTTGCCCCGGCACTGTGGAAAGCTCCCTGGGGTCTCTCCCAGTGTGGCCGTGCCCTCAGCCTGGGGGTTTCTGGACAGGGCAGATCCATCAGGAAGGTCCCTTTGGACAGGAGCAGCTGTGTGAGCGCTGGATAACCGTTTCCAGCTGAAATACTGGTGGGGAGGGCATGGAGCACCCCGGGCTGCCTGAGCCACGGCTCTGGGTCACGCTGGAGCTCAGTGGGTGTTTGAAGTGTCAGAGCCGGTCAGCCGGACACGCTTCCTGGCGTAAAGGGGTGCCGGGAGGTGCCGGATGGCAGAGCCAAGGTGCCAGTACAAGGTGTGGGGCACTGGGAAGGGACACAGAGCCTGCCTGAGCCCAGTGCACCCCCAGGGCTGCACACCCCCAGCACCCCTGGCTCCATCTGGACAGAGCAGCCCCCTGCACCTCATCCTCCCACAACCAGGGTTTGCATTGTCCCGGTGGGAATTGCCTTTCCAGCCACGCAGGCAGGGCCAGAGGGGCCGGGGGACACGGCTGTCACCAGCTTGCTGTCACACCCGGGTGAGGAACAGGGCCACCCATGTGAGCAGAACAGCAAGACCGGAGTGGGGTGCCGGCGGTGGGTGGGGGTGTCGGGGAACACCCTCCCAAACCGGACAGGGTGGCTCTGGGAGTCCCAACGCCAAGTGTCACACCCAGGGAAGACCTTTTAATTGTCCCCTCGAAGGACTAGGGCTGGACGAAGGAGGTGATGAGGCAGTCGGTGCTTTGTGATATCCATCGGGCCGACTGCTCCCCTCCAGCCGACACCACGGGGGCAGGAGATGCCAGAGCTGTGCGAAGTAAGCGTGTGTCCGGTCCCGGCACGGCGGCCGACACGCTTTTCCAGCCGTGATAAGGACGGCCAAGATAAGGACTCAGCTCTGCTCCAGCCCGCTCCCTTGGCCACAGGCTGTGGGGGGTCTAATCCAGCCTTCCACATCCCAGGATGGGGAATGAGTTTTCCAGTTTCACTGAGCCCCTCCCCTGGTGCACATGCGTGTGCTGGGACATACTAGGACACACGTGTGGGCTGCGTCCTGCTCCGGGCCCATGTCTGCACATGATGCAAGGGACGAGGAGGAGATGTGGGTCCCCCCATCCCCTCACCCCATGTGTCCACCATGGGATGGCACATCAGCGAGGCTCGTGCTGGCTTCTGTGTGCTGGAGGGGTCGGATCCTTCCTCTCACCATCTCCCGGGCACATCCCAGTGCCGGTCACCCTGCTGTCAGCACCAGCTCCGTCCCACGAAACACAGTGGGATGGGATGATCCCAGAAACTCCCCTTCCCATGTCTCTGCACCCAGCAGTGCAGCACCCTCTGCACCGCCAGCCCAGCACGCCCCAAGCCCAGAAAGCCGCAGCGGGGCTGGGTTATTTGCTCTCGGTGGGACTATTTGAATTTCTCCCCAGTGACTCCGGGGCTCAGGCAGCCCCGGTCGGAGCAGAACAAGACAGCAGGTAATAAATCCCCCTCGCTGTGTCCTGTTCTTCAGGTATTTCAGGATTACGGCAACCTTGGTGTCCTGGCCGCTTTCTCCCCGCACGGGCTCTGTGCGCAGTACGGGAGATTACAGCCCGTTAGCGTTATTTATGTACATAACTTCGGGGTTATCGGAAGCGCCTAGGAGAGGGAGATAGCAACATCAAAATAGCTTTGGGTTGTAATGCAATTATGAGGCTAATCAACGGGTTTCTGAAGCACGTAAGTGGCAGCGAGTGTGAATATTGTGCTCTTCGCCGCACTCGGGATGGGCCAATGTTGCAGCCGTGCAAAGCCGTGAGCCTTTACCCTTTTAAATGTATTTTTTGGGGACATATTACTGCCTGCTTTAACAGGCCAGGGGCGTAGGAGGAAAATAATGTGGCTGTTTCACCCCCGAGATGGGTCCTTGCGTGTCCCAGGCTCAGCCGGACCCACGGGCACCGCAGGCTGGGTGCCAAGCTGCTGGGCTGGAAGTTTTCTCCCCAAAGCCTTCAGCAGCTCTTCTCCAGTGGAAAAACAGCTTCGGCTTGGCAGAAAATTTGGCAGCAAGGGGGAAATCTGGACTAAAATCCCAAGCTGAAAGCGGAGCGGGTGACGGGGGCTCGGAGGGTTGTCAGTCTGGGAGACCACAGTGCATCTTGGGCTTAAGTTTAGGATGTTCCCTGGATTTGAACTGGTGAGCACGTCTGTGCTTCACTGGCAGACGTCAAACTTCCATCCTTGGAGGTAGGAAGGCCTTAAAGCTCCCAGAAAGAGGGGAGTGGGGAAAATACAACCCTACAATCCACTTCAGAGGGGCTTTGAAAGGATGGGCAGGTCTTTTTGGGGTTCACACGGCAGCAAGCGGCGTTCCGGCAGCTTTGCCGGCGACTCCCCGGCCAGAAGAAAACGGCAGGGAGCTGATCCAAAACCCTCGCCGGGAATTTTTCCATCTGCCGCGCTGGGCTGTAGATCAAACCTTGGGTGACCTGCGGAGCTGACAAAGGGAGAATGGTCTCTTGGGGTTTGTTTAATGTCCCCGGGACTGGGAAGGGACGTTCCCAGCCTCCGACCTCCCTTTGTTCCCGGGTTGGGCATTGTAGCGCGGAGCCCCAGTTGCGGGTGTGCTGCCCTGGGCTTCATGCTTAGTCCTTAGTCGGCCGGATTAAAGCTGCTGGGTCTTGGTGCTCACGAGGATTTTCCGTGGATTTGAGGACTATGGATGTGGCAGGAGGTCTGTTCTCCGGGGTTTTACAGGGGAAGGGGTGAGGATGCAATGCCAGCATCTCCCTGCAGTGGGAGGAAGCAGAGGAGGGAGCTCCATTCCCTAAAATAGGATGGAGAGGACCTGCTCTTGGCTCTGACAAGGCTCCTACAGCCCCACTCAGGAGGTGCCAGCCAAGACGGGGGTCGATAGCACCCAAATTTCTCCATCAGGGCTCCCCCAGTGCAGGGAAAGGGGTGAGTGCAGGAGGAGGGTGCTGGTGGGTTTCGTTTCAGATCTCAGGCCGTCCCACCAGCATCAGCAACAAGTGAAAGAGGAATTGCTGCTGGATGTGCTCCGCTGTCGCAAGTCAGCCTGAGGGCGAGCTCCCCCCAAGCCTGGCAGCTTCCTGGAGCTCCTGCATCCTCTTTCCCAGCAAAGCCAGGATATGATTCCAGTGCAACCTCCAACCACAGTATCATCTACAGCCTTGCCGAGCCCCTGCCCGCAGACCCTGCCCGCAGCCACGGGTTTGCCGGTCAGTAGCCGGCACGTGGAACCTGCCAGAAGCCCCAGCTTTTGCTCGAGGTGGTTGTTTTACCCCTTAGAGAGGGGTTATCGGAGCAGTCGCCTTTTTCCACTCAGGGCGATAGCACGGGAGCAACACAAGCACGTGGCAGGTTCCTGGGGACGGAGGGACATTGGCTTTGCCTATTGCAAGGTAAAGGGCAGACAGCAGGCAGGAAAAAATAATGCAGTTCCATATGGCAGCGGCTGTGGCATCAGGAAAATTTTCCATGGAAATTGGAGGCACTCTGCGATAACGCTTCACCTCTGGGACAGAGCAGAGGTGACACAGATTCA
>NW_010229531.1:0-265 GCF_000690775.1 Eurypyga helias
GGAGGGTCGTGTCCGTGACCCCCCGGGGCTGAGGGGGACATTCTGCTCTGAGACCCCCCGGGGGCTGGGGGAAGGGGACAGAGGAGGGGCTGGGGGCTTGTGCGTGCAACCCCTGTGTGTGCAACCTTGTGTGTGCAACCCCGTGTGTGTAATCCTGTGTGTGCAACCCCTGCACGTGCAATCCCTGCATGTAACTGTGGTGTGCAATCCCTATGTGTGTAATCCCTGTGTGTGCAACCCTTGTGTGTGCAACCCCTCCCCATGC
>NW_010229532.1:0-6688 GCF_000690775.1 Eurypyga helias
CGTTGGGGCTGGCGTTGAGGTCGGGGTGGGACCTAGGCAGACACAGCCGAGCCCAGGCCGCCCGGGCGGTGGGCAGCCTTTTCCCGGTGTTCGGCTCTCAGCGGTGGGAGAAAGTTCATCTCGATAGCAGCCAGGCCTGGAAGTCACGGCCATGCCCTCCTGGGACAGCGTGGGCAGTTTGGGGGGCACTGGGAGGGTGAATCCTGCCACGGAGCTGTTTGCCTTGTAGTGCTCGGGGGTCCCACCCACCAAGCCAGTGATACCCAAGCAAAACATTTCCCCGCAGTGCATCTGCCTTGTGTTGCCTTACGGCCAGCAAGCTGTTTCTGTGGATACCAAGATGTAAGCTTCTCGGGCCGTGCTTGGAATGCTCCCCGTGCAACTGCCATGGTACTAAAAAAAGTTTCTATTATACAAAAGAGTACACGAAGTGTTGCTGTTTCTAGCCCCTTGTCTTTCTCGGAAATACTGTCTTGAATGATACCAAGGAGCGTGTATGGATAAACCACAGTGTTGCAAGGCACAAGTAGGACTGTTTGCTCTGGTGTAACTAGGTGTAGTTGCATGGCGCTTCTGTAAGCAAGCGCGTATTGCTATATCTTGCTTACGTTACTAGTGGCATCAAGTTGTGCAGGAGGAAGGTCTTCCTGAGCTGTGTGGTAATTCCAGGTTAGCCTACACCAGTGTAATTATATGAATGTATTTAAGCCATTTTCTAAATACAGGGAGGTTCTGTACAGGTTTTGGTATGACACTGCTGCCTATAAACAATGCTAGGCTGACAAGTTTCTGAATGAAATCTTTTTTTCTAGAAAGCAGCAGTATAAGTTTTCCGGTACTGATTTCCGGCTGCTGATCTTAGCTTTGCCCTAGAAGAACTGCAGAGAAAGATTTCTGCTCTTGCCCATCTTTGCTAAGATTCCTATCGCTGGCAACAAGGAACAGGATTGAGACCGTCTGCTTGTTCATATTTTCTGAGGAGAAGGCACAGTTCAGATTCTCTTTGCTTTGCAGGAAACTTTTCAGCGATGTTGCTCAGCTTTATCAGAAGTCATCCAGCTTGGGTTCAGTTCAGGCTGTAGTCTGGAGGCCAAAGTCTTTATAAATCTTGTTGCCAGTTTAAGTTACCTGATCTCCCAAGAATTATTTCAAAATAAGTAATACATTTGAACAATCTTACATCCTGAATTGTGAAAGTAGTTTATAAAGAGACTTCCTAATTTTACTTGAAGGAAAACCTGATCAGAGATGTTTCGGTCATAGAGTAGTTTGGGTTTGAAGGCACCTTTAAAAGTCATCTAGTCCACACTCCCTGCAATGAGCAGGGACATCTTCCACTAGATCAGGTTGCTCAGAGAACAGAAGTTCAACCTGACCTTGAACGTTTCCAGGGATGGGGCATCCACAGCTTCTCTGGGCAACCTGTGCCAGTGCTTCACCACCCACACTGTAAAAAAAGGTCTTTCTTGTGTCTCGTCTGAATCTTCCCTCTTTCAGTTTAGAACTGTTACGCCTTCTCCTGTCACAACAGGCCCTGCTGAAAGTTGACGGGCCCCTGAAGTCACCCGTCTTTGATGTGACTGAGTTTAAATAAGCACTTAAATCGATCAGCCCCCTTCCTTGGGGGCAAATATCAGGCTTGATTTTCCTACGCAGGTTTATAAACGTAACTCCACTGTAATACTGGTTTACATGGCTGTGAATGTGGGAAGTCAATCAAATATTATGTGTTTTATTTGTGAAGAGTGGTGAAAAGTGACCTTGGGAAGGTTAGGCAACAGGCTGTAGTGAAGCAGATCCTCCCATTCCAAAACTGCTTCTCCAACCATTAGGAAAGCTGCACCTGTCATGCTCTATCTAGGCAGTTTGTTTTGACCTGCCTGAAATACATGGCTATTGATTTGCCAGTCTTCAAAAAGACTGAGAAAGCTCTCTTCAATTATATCCAGTCCTTCAGCCCGAAATACATCATCTTATAATATCATACCTCTGGAGAGCAGGAGAGCCTTACAAAGTGTGAATTCTTCCCTGTAATTGTTTTGGTGTACGCTTCATAAATACATTCATACGCGTGCACAGGCTTCCTCTATTGGAGAGTCAGGTATATAGTTCCTCACGTGGGTCACACTGACGTGGTGGGGAAGGACCTAAGACTGCATCTTTTCAGGGTTAACTAAGAATGTAACTTCTGTTAATAAGCCACCAAAGCTTCACTTTTCCTTCCCCTGCTTACATTGATTTCCTATCAGCAACAGCAAGATCTGTAAGTGTCAGGCCTGCCTTTTGCCAGAACTAATTATTTTACATTTCTGATATTTGGGTATATAACCTGTATTTTTCACAATAGTTCTTGAATTTTCTCTCTCTTCCAAAAAGAGAAAGAGAAATAAAGACAGAGAACAGCTCTCTTAAAGCTGCTGTGGGTACTGATGCCAAAATCCATGTGGGAAACCTGGAATCTTTGTTACTCCTTTCTGCCTTCATGCTTCTCGGCTGTTCCTGTTCCTGGTTTCACCATGTTAATGCCTGTGAATACACCTATGTAAGGGTTGAGCTGCTGGAGGCCCTGCCTGGGGGTGTCACCCCGCCACCCCTCTTTCGCCTGCTTGCCCTTTGCTGACGGGTGCGGTATACGTGGTCTCTGAAACCAGCAGGCCAGGCGGATGAGGCAGGGGTTGCCCCTTGGCTGAGCGGCACATGAAGCAGGGGGCTGGGGTCCTGCGAAGGCAGGGCAGGGAATGGGGCTGGCAGTTTCGCGCGAGGGGGAGAGGGCATATGGTGCAGGGGGGGGAGTAGAGTTGATGGGAGCACATGACAAACCCCGTGAAGAGAAGAAATGGAACCCGTGTGTAACATATATATTAACTATGTATTAAAAATCAAGGGCTCTGCGTTTAGGAGGTCTGCTCATTGTCAGCGTTATCCAAAGAATGTTTACACTAGAAGATCAAGAGTTCAGTAAAAACCTGAGAGATGGCTTGTCAGGCGTTGTTCTGGAAACTATTTAGAATAAAAAAAGTTGCTTGTCACAACTCCTAATCTAAAAATGAATTTTGAAAAACCATCTGCGGTAGTGTAATACTAAAGTCATGTGCCTGTCTGTAGCTGCTCAAGTTTGCTTATACTTCATCTCAACAGCAACTGTTTTGTTTGTGTGTGGTGTTTTTTTGTTTTTTTTTTTTTTTTTTTTTAAGCTGGTAGTATTTGGAAAGTTTCACAGGAGTGAACTCTTTACCTCAGGGTCACAGTGTGCTCACCTGTGTCGTACCCCATCTTTTCTTTGGCTTTATTCAAGTACAAATTTGTATAGTACATCACTAGTATGTTACAAATTTATTGGTACTTAAATGAAATCAAACTATGAAATTAGTATTTTTTTTTTTCCTGGTAGATAAACCTTTTTTTTTTTAACATTAAATTATTCTGTGATTTCAGTATATTTCTGTATACCCATTATCTTCTAATTTAGTCACCATTAAAATGACTGGGGAGGGGTTCTTTTTAAACTTTTAGAAATCAGTATTTGAGCACAGATTCCCGTTGGGGAGGTCCCCGGTGATACCCAGCAGCTAAGTATTCTGGTGAGTATAGGTTAACCCGCTATCCTTAGTTTCTGGGAAGAGACAGCTTGCTAAGATGTTTACCATAGTGCCACGTGCTTGAAGGGTATGTTTACAGTCTCATCTTCTCTGAACACTTCCAAAGGATCATACCGGCAGTGGTCACGCTTCCAGTTTTGCTGCTTGCCAGCTCTGGGGAGGCTGTTTGCCTCCAGGCTGAAGGAAGCATTTTTAAGCATAGGAGACCAGATTTTCTGGGGAGGTTTCTTGCAGTGGTCACCTACTGGAACAAGAAGATTTCTTTAAGAGATGAGGAACCTATTTTTTATTGCTGTTGCTATTCTTAGTTTCTTATTTTTGGCAGCTGTTATGTATTTGTAGTTTCCAGTTACTTATACAATAAACCCACTTTAAAAAGTTGTGTTATACACTACACAAGAAAATTTCAGTATACTAAACATGCAGATTGATGTCAGTAACTGAATTTATCTGGATAAGTAACTGGCTGCTAAGTGACACAGAACTTTATAGTGTCTCCCAGATGACACATCCATACCACTGATACATTTTGAAGGGAAGAAATCAAGCTACACTGTTTCTAAGATGAAAGTCCAGAGCTGATACAGGGCAACGCTGCGTCAACTTGTAGCATATCCAGTTGGATTGATACAAATAAAGAAATTAAATAACAAAGTCTGTAGGAGCTTTGGCTTTGTTAGTCAAGGTAGTGACAGGCCCGCAACATAAGAAGAACATGGACCAGTCAGACAGAGTCCAGAGGAGGCCACAGAGATGCTCAGCGGGCTGGAGCCCCTCTGCTATGGGGACAGGCTGAGAGAGTTGGGCTTGTTCAGTCTGGAGAAGAGAAGGCTCCGGGGAGACATTATAGCACCTTCCAGTACCTGAAGGGGCTACGAGGAAGCTGGGGGGGACTTTTTAGAAGGGCCTGTAGTGACAGGACAAGGGGTAACAGGTTTAAATTGAGAGAGGGTAGATTTAGATAAGGTATCCAGAAAAATTCTTCACGGAGAGGGTGGTGAGGCACTGGAACAGGTTGCCCGGAGAAGCTGTGGATGCCCCATCCCTGGAAGTGTTCAAGGCCAGGCTGGATGAGGCTTTGAGCAACCTGGTCTAGTGGAAGGTGTCCCTGCCCATGGCAGAGGGATTGGAACTTGATGATGTTGAAGGTCACTTTTAACCCAAACCATTCTGTGAACCTATGATAAGAATAAGAAATAATGTAAAATTTCTTGTTAAAAAATCATGTGGGTTTTTTTTTTTCCTAATTTATTCCTCCTGATCCTTCTTCAGTCCTGGATGCAGCACTGGTTGCAGGGCTTTTTCCTTTGCAGACTGTGGAAGTTTTCTCTGCTTTTTGTTCCAGTCACAGGTATCTGATAGTATTTAACCTGCCTGCTTCAAACTGTCTTCCATCTGTGGCGGCAGTGTCCCTCGAGTGGACATTGCAGTGGGTATTTTGCTTCAGTGTACACCCAAGAGACATTCCTTTTTGTACCTGTTTAAGGCCTGGGAATCTTAATGAATTACACCAGAGGGATTTTCCTGACCCTCTTACAGTTCAGTGCAGTGCATTTACTGGTCGTGTATGAGATAGATGTCCTCGCAGCTTCTGCACGGCAACTAAGGCTGTCTGTCCTTCATAAAAGGGGATGAGAACTTTGTTCTGGATCAGAAGGCAGGTAAAGCTCACTCTGGTTTCTCAGAGACTAAAATAGAATAATTTAGGTTGGAAAAGACCTATAAGAACATCAAGTGCGACTGAGAACCTAAAACTGCCAAGTCCACCACTTAAACCATGTCCCTAAGCACCACATCTACAAGTCTCTGAAATACCTCCAGTGATGGTGTTTCAACCACTCAACATTCTGTCTTAGCTGAATCCACAGGGCTAGATATGGCATTTGACCTCTTCAGAAGGGAGTATGATCCGCATCAGCTTTTTTCATTTCTCTTCAACTGACCAGTCTTTTTAACTTAGAGTCTTAAGTGAAATGTCATTGAAGGTACCAGGACTGGACTTGTTATTCATGAGGACATTCTGGATGTGGACTTGCAGGCAACCATAATTATTTGTCAGGTCCCTGGAGAAGAATTAAGAGAGCACTTTTCTTGAACTGTTATATTACAGGGTTCTTCTGAAACTGGCTACTCCACAAATTACTGTCAGTGGCAACTCACCAGAGGAGGTGGCTTCGGATGATCATTAAACTATATGTAACACGTTGACTCTCTTTCTGGTTCTTTTCAAATCCTACTGCTTGAGACTGTAACGTTCACCTTCATTACAGGTAGGCATGAGAGCAAACTGCTGTGTAGCTGGTGAAATGGATCTTTCATACCATGGCTTTAATACCGTGCTTCAAATATTTTAAAAAGAGAGGCAAGCAGCAACTTACTCATTCTGGATTTTTATTTTTGGTCACAGTAGTATTTGGAATCTTTTCAAAGCTTTTAAGCCAACTCCACTCACTAGGAATTTTGACATTTAGCACCAAAACCAAAGCAGTTTTATTTGTTGTCATTGCAAATGCTGCCTGGTACTGTTTACCTTTGCTCAGGCACCTCATAGCTGACAGGAGCAAGGGAGACATGTTTACTGTCAAACTGATAATACCTAATACATCCCTAGGACAGGGCAGGATAGAGCACTGCAGGTAGACAGGGTTAGCTGAGGCAGTTCTATTTCCAGGGCTGACTGCTTTTCAAATGTGTGTCTTTTCTGTTGCGCTGGTTTGCAGACCTCTGCCCCACAGCTCTGGCGTCTGCGCTTCTACCTGAGCTTCTACTGTGTGTCATCGCAACCAAGGTGTTGGATTGCTTTTGGGCTAAGAGCACTCCTTCCCTTTGTTAATGAGGAGCATCCTTTTTTTGCAGGTGGTGAGACTGTACCAGGCATATATATATATATATATTCTAGAAAACAGGCTCCTTCTTCCCTTTTGAAGTGCTTTATGTTTATTTGATTTCGGTTTTGAAGATAAAGAACATGAATCGTAACTCAGTAGTGGACAGAAGCATTAGCTCCCTGCAAGTTCAAAAGCAAGTTTGTTCTTTTACTCTGGTTTCCAGTAATTCCAGAGTCAGAAAAGCTAAATTTATCCTGCTGA